>NW_024074356.1:0-3198 GCF_014754425.2 Oryx dammah
GTTTCTAACTTTTTGAGGTACCACTAGACTATTTCCCGAGGCTTCCCCGGTAGCTCAGGGGTAAAGAATTTGCCTGCAATGTGAGAAAACCAGGTTCAATCTGTAGGTCAGGGAAGATCCCCGGGAGATCGACATGGTAACCCACCCCAATATTCTTGCCTGGAAAGCCCCATGGACAGAGGAGCCTGGGGGGCTACAGTCTATGGGGCCACGGACACAGCATTGAGCATGCACGACCACAGACAAGAGTAGTAAATATTTTCTGGCTCCACGCTCTTACCACATGTGTCATTTGCAAATTTTTGTCCCCATTCTGTGAGTTGTCTTTTTACTTTTCCAGTGTTGCCCTTTGAAATACAAAAGTTTTAAGTGTTTATATTTTAATAATTTGTCTCACTTATTTCCCATTCTTTAAAAAATATAATTCAATGCGATGTGGCATTTTTGTGAAGCAGACTTCATGAAGTCTGAGAGGCTAGAGAAGTGTCCACTGTCGCAGTGAAAGGAGCCTCAGATGTCACATGGGACATCCCTCTCTGGGCCCCTCCAACCAACCTTTGGTTGCTCCCCCAGCTCATTCTCAGCCACCCTGTCCCCCATCAATGCTGATTCCAGCCTCTTCTGTAAAACAGTGCTTCGTGTCTGTCAAGTTCCTGCCACCAAACTTCAGCCTGGCTCCATCACTGCTCCGAGGAAATGAAGGGTTTTCTCTCCTGTTATTTTTATTGTCCTGCTTTGGCGCTGACAAGCTTTTTGAATACAAGTTTCGTCCTCCTCATACTTAGAAAGAGTCCTGACAGAGGCCCAGATGGCTTCTGGTGCCTTTGAATTCCCAGGTCCCTGGCTGGTTGAAGACACCTGGCTGTCATTGTAAGGCCGGACCCTGGGGCCATGATGGGCCGCCCCTTCTCTCTCCCGCCAGCGTAAAACTCCATAAAGGAAGGAGCCTCCCAGATCCCGGGGACCAATGACAGCACACTTCGCCAGCTAAGGCCGCCCTACCCCAGCCACGCAGAAGGACCTGTCAGCCCGTGACGCCCTGGCCTGGCGACCTATCCAAACCCCCGTACATTAATCTGACCATCCCTCGCAACCAACGTATATAAGCCACCCCCAACACGGTCCAGGCACGGACTTCCTCGACCTGCCTCGTTTGAGTCCGGAAATCCCCCCCCGGAGCGCTTCGCCATTAAAAAGCTTGTTAGACACTGTTTTGGTGTCCTGGTTGTCTTTTACCTAACAGTCATCCTTCTGGTCTGGTCGTGACCACGCTGGGCTCCATGCTCTTGGGTCAGCTCTTGCAGCACTGTGGGCCCGCTGAGGCTGGTGACACATTAAGAAAGGGTGGGTATGTGCCTCCACCCATGGGGGTGAACCTCTCTCACCCAGGCCATGAGCTGGGCTCTGTAAACACAGGAAGAGGTTAGAGAACTTGCCAGAGACACAGAAAAGCTATAAGACAAGAGATGCAGCTGCTGGCCCAGCTCCCTGGCCCAGGAGGCCCACGCCCCACCTCCACCCCCACCCAGCTTGTTCCGATGCAGATTCCTGTCCCCAGACCCCGAGAGCAGATTCAGATGAGGTCATGGATCTGCATTTTCAGCTTCCACAGTCATGCTCCTTTTTTTTTTTTTTTTTTTGCAAAATCAAGCGACTTGGGGGATCTTAGTTCTTTTTTTTTTTTTTATTTTTTTATTTTTTTTTGGGATCTTAGTTCTGAGACTAGAAATTTAACTCTGGCCATGACAGTGAAAGCACCAGATTCTAACCAGTGGACCACCAGGCAGCTACCTTCTTGGGTCATCCTGTGTGGAATATTCCAGAAGCAGATTTGCAGAGGCATTGGTTTTTAGATCCTGAATTTTGTGATGAGTCTGGGGTGGGGACCAGTCAATGAGGTGGCTCAGGTTCCACCCTCTCATCACCCAGGAACGCTGAGGAAGCAGTGAGCCCAGACTGAGAGGGGACCAGTCCACTGTCTTCCCACCAGCAAGAGCTGATGGGAGCCAAGCAGTTCCCGAGAGGCTGTCAGAGGCTCAGGTGTGGAGGAGCGGAGAGGGGTTTCAGGTGCACAAGGGTGTCCCCCTGAAAGTGGGCAGTTCTGGCTCCGGTGTGCTGACCGGAGAGAAGGTGCACGGGGCCGAGTGTGGAGCATCATCTCTGTGTGACCAGTGGTGTCACCCAGGACTTGGGGCCCGGCGGTCAGGGGTGGGTTCAGGGCTGATGCGGGGTCCCCAGCAATGTGGGTTGATTGGATTTCACAGAAGCAGAACAGGGTGACAAACATCCCAGAGGGCCCGGAGAGGCAGGCTGGCGTTCAGTCTCCCGGGATGGATAGTGGGGCCCGTCCGTAAAGATCCAAACAGCTTGGCACAGTTGTTGACCGGAGGGGCCTGGGCTGCCTGAGACACAGACTGGGGCCTTCAGGAGGGAATGAAGGCCATCTAGGCGCTGAGCCCTCTGGGGGCCCCTGGATCCAAAGTGAAGTGGCAGCTGTCTCCGTGCCCTGGCCTGCCCACAGAGCTTGTTGCTCACAGCCTGGCCAGCCTCCCCCTGAGACCACAGCCCCTCACAGGCATGGCCTGCCATCTGTCTGTCAAGAACCACAGAGCCAGGACTCAGCAACACACATTTACTCTCACAGTGGAGCCTTGAAATTGAAATCAAGGCTCAGCAGGCAGCAGTTGCTCTGAGAGCCCTGAGGGAAGCATGTATTCCAGGCTTCTCTCCTAGGCGTGTAGACGGCTGTCTCCAGGTCTCCATGGCGCCCTCCCTAGACAAGTATCTGTCTCCTAATTCCCCATTTTCAGAGCTCACCAGTCCTAATGGATTAGGGCCCACCCTAAGGACCTCATGCTAACTTGATTCCTTGTAAAGACCCACCTCCAGGTGCTGGTAGTTAGGACTTCACTGGGTGCAGTTAGGGGAACACGATTCAGTGTCTAATATCCTTGAAGAGGAACTGGCCTCCTGATGGGCCACCCGTGTGCCCTCCATGGGGACCACCTACGAATCCCGCTCCTCAGGGAAAGTCTGTCTTGGGTCCACCAGACCCAGCTTCATCCCCTACCCCTTAGGAGCCCTTCAGTTGTCTGAAACTCCCTTCCCACACCCAGAGGTCCAGATGCTTCCCTGAGCCAGCTCAGAACTTCAGGGCGGGAGGGAGACAAAAGAGGCGCTCTTGCTTCAGCTTCAGAC
>NW_024074357.1:0-3197 GCF_014754425.2 Oryx dammah
AAAATTGACAGACCATTAGCCAGACTCATCAAGAAGCAAAGAGAGAAAAATCAAATCAATAAAATTAGAAATGAAAATGGAGAGATCACAACAGACAACACAGAAATACAAAGGATCATAAGAGACTACTATCAGCAATTATATGCCAATAAAATGGACAACCTGGAAGAAATGGACAAATTCTTAGAAAAATACAATTTTCCAAAACTAAACCAGGAAGAAATAGACAATCTTAACAGACCCATCACAAGCACGGAAATTGAAACTGTAATCAGAAATCTTCCAGCAAACAAAAGCCCAGGTCCAGACGGCTTCACAGCTGAATTCTACCAAAAATTTCGAGAAGAGTTAACACCTATCCTACTCAAACTCTTCCAGAAAATTGCAGAGGAAGGGAAACTTCCAAACTCATTCTATGAGGCCACCATCACCCTAATACCAAAACCTGACAAAGATACTACAAAAAAGGAAAACTACAGGCCAATATCACTGATGAACATAGATGCAAAAATCCTCAACAAAATTCTAGCAATCAGAATCCAACAACACATTAAAAAGATCGTACACCATGACCAAGTGGGCTTTATCCCAGGGATGCAAGGATTCTTCAACATCCGCAAATCAATCAATGTCATTCACCACATTAACAAATTGAAAAATAAAAACCATATGATTATCTCAATAGATGCAGAGAAGGCCTTTGACAAAATTCAACATCCATTTATGATAAAAACTCTCCAGAAAGCAGGAATAGAAGGAACATACCTCAATATAATAAAAGCTATATATGACAAACCCACAGCAAACATTATCCTCAATGGTGAAAAATTGAAAGCATTTCCCCTTAAGTCAGGAACAAGACAAGGGTGCCCACTTTCACCACTACTATTCAACATAGTTCTGGAAGTTTTGGCCACAGCAATCAGAGCAGAAAAAGAAATAAAAGGAATCCAAATTGGAAAAGAAGAAGTAAAACTCTCACTGTTTGCAGATGACATGATCCTCTACATAGAAAACACTAAAGACTCTACCAGAAAATTACTAGAGCTAATTAATGAATATAGTAAAGTTGCAGGATATAAAATCAACACACAGAAATCCCTTGCATTCGTATACACTAATAATGAGAAAGTAGAAGAAGAAATTAAGGAAACAATTCCATTCACCATTGAAACAAAAAGAATAAAATACTTAGGAATATACCTACCTAAAGAAACTAAAGACCTATATACAGAAAACTTTAAAACACTGATGAAAGAAATCAAAGAGGACACTAATAGATGGAGAAATATACCATGCTCATGGATCGGAAGAATCAATATAGTGAAAATGAGTATATTACCCAAAGCAATTTACAAATTCAATGCAATCCCTATCAAGATACCGGCGATATTTTTCACAGAACTAGAACAAATAATTTCAAGATTTGTATGGAAATACAAAAAACCACGAATAGCCAAAGCAATCTTGAGAAAGAAGGATGGAACTGGAGGGATCAATTTGCCTGACTTCAGGCTCTACTACAAAGCCACAGTCATCAAGACAGTATGGTATTGGCACAAAGACAGACATATAGATCAATGGAACAAAATAGAAAGCCCAGAGATAAATCCACATACATATGGACACCTTATCTTTGACAAAGGAGGCAAGAATATACAATGGAGTAAAGACAATCTCTTTAACAAGTGGTGCTGGGAAAACTGGTCAACCACTTGTAAAAGAATGAAGCTAGATCACTTTCTAACACCGCACACAAAGATAAACTCAAAATGGATTAAAGATCTAAATGTAAGACCAGAAACTATAAAACTGTTAGAGGAGAACATAGGCAAAACACTCTCTGACATAAACCACAGCAGGATCCTCTACGATCCACCTCCCAGAATTCTGGACATAAAAGCAAAAATAAACAAATGGGATCTAATTAAAATTAAAAGCTTCTGCACAACAAAGGAAAACATAAGCAAACTGAAAAGACAGCCTTCCGAATGGGAGAAAATAATAGCAAATGAAGCAACTGACAAACAACTAATCTCAAAAATATACAAGCAACTCCTGCAGCTCAATTCCAGAAAAATAAACGACCCAATCAAAAAATGGGCCAAAGAACTAAATAGACATTTCTCCAAAGAAGACATACGGATGGCTAACAAACACATGAAAAGATGCTCAACATCACTCATTATTAGAGAAATGCAAATCAAAACCACAATGAGGTACCACTTCACACCAGTCAGAATGTCTGCGATCCAAAAATCTGCAAGCAATAAATGCTGGAGAGGGTGTGGAGAGAAGGGAACCCTCCTACACTGTTGGTGGGAATGCAAACTAGTACAGCCACTCTGGAGAACAGTGTGGAGATTCCTTAAAAAATTGCAAATAGAAATGCCTTATGACCCAGTAATCCCACTGTTGGGCATACACACAGAGGAAACCAGAATTGAAAGAAACACGTGTACCCCAATGTTCATTGCAGCACTGTTTATAATAGCCAGGACATGGAAACAACCTAGATGTCCATCAGTAGATGAATGGATAAGAAAGCTGTGGAACATATACACAATGGAGTATTACTCAGCCATTAAAAAGAATACATTTGAATCAGTTCTGATGAGATGGATGAAACTGGAGCCGATTATACAGAGTGAAGTGAGCCAGAAAGAAAAACACCAATACAGTATACTAACACATATATATGGAATTTAGGAAGATGGCAGTGATGACCCTGTATGCAGGACAGCAAAAAAGACACAGATGTGTATAGCGGACTTTTGGACTCAGAGGGAGAGGGAGAGGGTATGATGATTTGAGAGAATGGCATTGAAACATGTATAATAACATGTAAGAATCGAAATGCCAGTCTATGTCTGATGCAGGATATGACACGCTTGGGGCTGACGCGCGGGGATGACCCAGAGAGATGTTGTGGGGAGGGGAGTGGGAGGGGGGTTCATGTTTGGGAATGCATGTACACCTGTGGTGGATTCATGTCAATCTATGCCAAAACCAATACAGAATTGTAAAGTAAATATTAAAAATAAATAAATTAATTAAAAAAAAATTCATTCTCTCCATGTTTTTGTTTATTTCCACATATAAATCATGTCACTTAAAAGTTGAATTTTTTAGATTGCATTTCCTTGTTTCCTATCTTGGTAGCATACATATTTATTTCACTTTCTTTGTGTTCTCTT
>NW_024074359.1:0-3195 GCF_014754425.2 Oryx dammah
CCCTGGTGGCTGTCCTGGTCATTGTGGGTGAGGAGGTCCTTGAGGTGTTGCTTGAGCAGGACAGAGTCATCTTTCCCATCCTGTAGTGTCTGCCGTAACTGGGTCAGCTCTCTTGCCTGACTTCGAATTAGGGTGTCACACGTCCTAGGTGGAACAGAAGATGCAATTGTAAAAGGCAAAGAGTTAGATGAAAGACGGTTACGGATTTCTGTGAGAACATCCCCAAGGAAACCTCAAAAGAGAATTCTGGCACATATCTGACGACTGGCTCCGTCACTCAGTCGTGTCCGACTCTTGCAACCCCATGGACTATGGCACAGTAGTCTCCTCTGCCCATCGGTTATCCTGGCAAAAATACTGGAGTGGGGTGCCATTTCCTACTCCGTATCTTATGAATGGCCTATGTCAAAGAGAAAGAAGGTAAACAAAGGTTTCCTCTGTATCAGAAAGTACTCCTGTAAGATTTTGTGACATTTCATTCATCTTGTGCTTCTGTAAAGATAACCTAATGTCTTCCCTGGTGGCTCAGCTGGTAAAGAATCTGACTGACAGTTCAGTAAACACAAGAGATGCAGGTTTGATCCCTGAGTCCGGAACATTCCCTGGAGAAGGAAATGGCAACCCATTCCAGTATTCTTGCCTGGAAACTTCATGGAGAGAGGAGCCTGGAGGGCTAAGTCTGTGGGGTCATAAAGAGTCAGACACTACTGAGTGCACACGCACACGTCGATGTCTCCCTAAATCTGTACCATGAAGATGTCTCTTTGGTTCCTCACTCGGTCATGCCCATTTTCATTAAAAAATACACAAAGCATTTTCTGTATTTTTAATGTGGCAACACAAAGTACTGTCCAGTGAATGACACACAGCCAGATATAGAGTGTGGACAAGTACAGCGGGTGTGAGCTGGAGAGAACATAAGGATGACAGGGTCAAGAAAGGCTTCCAGGATGGAGTCAGCCAGGAGGCGGTCGTGGTTTAAAGGCAAATAAGGTATCGATGGCACAACGCTGTGAATGAGCCAAGCGCCACTGGTTCACTTGAATGTAGTGAATTTCGTGATGAGATTCAAGTCAGGAGTTTATTTAAAAGCAAAGTAAATTGCTTCCTGAATAACACCTGGAATCCATAATTCACCAACTGGTGTTCTCCACCTGTGTGATGAGATTGTGCCCTGTGCTCGCCGTGATCGTCCCCGCCCTCCTTACCTCAGCCTTTCTTCAAGCGTTGGCTTCTCTGCCGGCTTCTCTGCTGGCCTCCACTCCTCAGACAGCAGCTTCTCCCCCAGCACGGACTCAACGATGTCCTTACATGCTTCACACTCTGAGGAAAGAGAGACACGGCCTCAGGGAAAGCTGGCCTTGCTGCTGTGGTCACTGCCTTCAGGGAGGAGGACGGGCCACCTCAGTGGTGGATGTAACTCCTTCTTCAGTCTCAATGGAGAGATTTCCACATCTGAGTCCTCAGCGTCTGGACCGAGGTTACTCCCCATTGTAGAGGTGAGGAAAGAGAAGCTCCTAGGCACAGACCGTAAATAGACAGATGAACTGCCATTTGACAAAGTCAGAATTCACATCCCCTGAGACTGACCCTGAATCCTGGGCCACTGAACCAGGACCTGCAGCCTCTGAGGTGAGACACTGCGCAGGGCCTGGGGTGGCGATTCCTGTGTGGTCGGGAGGCCCCCAGGACTGCAGGACTGCTGGTTCCCTCCTGCCGGGATTTCAGTAACGAACAAGTGTCTCAAGGTATAAAACTCGCCTGGACACTCTTGTGTGAAATAGAATACATGAAACCTTAAGGACCTGAAAGAGATATGCCAAACACTGAGAAAGTCTGTGTTATTAGGCACAGTAGAACTATGAACCTAAGTGTATTTACACTGAGCCGGGCACTACGGTCAGGGCTTTGTCAGCTTTACTCAGCATTCACTACAACTCAAACAACAGTTACTATTACAGCACCACACAGACACAGGAGGAAACAGAGACACAGGAAGGTTCCCAACAGGGATGTGAGCCCAGGAGGCCTGGTGCGGAGTCCACGTCTTTCCACTGTGCTGTGGTGACCTCCACCCCGGGGTCCTGGTGAGACATTTCTTCTTCCCCAGCCTCACAATTTCATTCCTACAATTTTGTTCCTATCATAAGGAGCGGTGTAAATAATACTCAGTTTGTCTTTCCCCAAAGCTCATCATTCCACTTTCTTAAACCGGAGGCGTGACCTCTCCCTAGTCTCTGAGCCCGTCACTTTCCCTTGACTCCCTCATTGCTTCACTGAAAAGGACTGTAGGAAAGTGACACAGACAGAAGTGGCCGAGATTCCTCCCTCCCCGTGTTGGGCAGGCGCCCTGCTCTTGACTTCTTTCCTTCCTCCAGGGCCCTCTTACTGGACAGGCAAAAATGGCTCCGATCGCCAGGCTGGCTGTGGGTGCACAGGGCTCCTCACACTCTGCCTGGGTTTTTACTGGGGTTGGTGATCTCCCCCCACGTACCATCACTCTCATGTTGGTCATACATCTTGTAGCACAGACTCAGGTTTTCCCGCACTCCTGGTCAACCTGTATCACCAAAGTTTCACCAGCTCAAGTCAGGAGAGGGGGGGAAAGTGCAGATTGTCTGATTTCACCAGAAACACCTTCAATCTTGCCACAGAGTCACATGGCTTTCTTGCACTCAGGAAGGAGAACCTGCACACTCAGAAAGCACAGCTTCCTTCTCACCAGGGAGTCTCTGTCTTGATGGCATCACAGAAACCATGGTTTCAGTGAGAAGCAGACTCATCCGGAAGCTCCTTTAAATCATATCCCCTCCTTCTTACAGTGTCTAACCACATGTTACCCCAGTGTAACTAGCACAGGACTTTGCCAGTGGAACCTCAGGGACCTCAAAGTGATGGAGTTCATTAGTCCCAGACGTTTAGCCAAGAGGCATGCAGGATCAGATACAGAACAGAAAAGATTCCAGTCAACACAGCTTAGTTTGCTCCTGAGAGACACAGGCACTCCTGTGCCTGCCCCAGGAATCACTGTCTGGAATTTTAACTCTAATCTCACCCTACACATCACTGCAAACGTGGACAAGGCCTGCTCTCCTTGTGCCTCAGTTTGCCCAGCCCCAGGAAACTGAAGGCGAAAGAGCCACTACTACCTTTTCTGGACTGTGGTCAGGATGGAATTCAAAATGACAAGGGAAA
>NW_024074360.1:0-1592 GCF_014754425.2 Oryx dammah
CTGCACTTCCTCGACATGCACGCCGAGGATCGACTCACACCACAGTGCCACGTGTGACAGCCCTGTCGGAAAGCCTCGTGGGAAAGCCTCCAAAGAATGCCACAGAGCCCTGAATCAAGGCCACGGGAAGCCTGCCTCGGCTGCTCCAGCCCGTGAGGAAAGCGGACATGCATGACCCCACTTGAGACGAGGACTGACTCCCCTGTGGAGCCTCCAGAAGTACCCCAAGCACCATGTTAGCGCTGGAGAGGAATCCTCAGGTTGCATCATAGACTCCACAAGAGGCCATAGGCCCCGGAACCGACTGCAGAGGAATCCCGACAGGTCCCTTGCACCTCGCATGGAGACTGGCCTTTCCTGAGGCCACAAGGGAGGGTCCAAGAGGTCCCCGTCATAACTCGAGAAGGTCCAGCCGCAACTCGAGAAGATCCAGGACGTTCTCCCCTCCAGGCGAGATGAGGCCCTTTTCCGATGAGGCGTCTCGAGGCAAATCACCCCTTCCCTCTTGAACTTCGAAAGGGTCCTTCACACTGTTGCTGCAACTCAACAAGTACCCCACATGCTAGCCTCAACTGGAGAGCAAAACCGAGGGTCCCGCCCACATAAAGAGGAGCCCCGTTTCCGCTTCATAGCTCGAGGTGAAGGTTCCTTTCCCTGCTTCTTCGGAAAGGATTCCCAGCTTTCCGGTCGCATGTAGGAGTTGGGTCTCTCCACAGGAATGTCGCGAGCAACTCCAGGGGTCGTGCCAACATTCCAAACGTGCACAAAATATTTGAGTCCACTCCAGAAGAACCCGATTTCCCTGCACTGCCCCTACTCTCACGCCGAGGATTGACTCAAGCACTGTGGCACGTGTGACAGCCCTGTGGTCAAACCTCGTGGGAGCAACTCCATGGAATGCCACAGATCCCTGTATCAAGGCGACTTGACGCCTGCCACGGCTGCTCCAGCTCGTGAGGAAAGCGGACGTGCATGTCCCCACTCAAGACGAGGACTGACTACCCTGTGGAGCCACCAGAAGTAACCCAAGATCCATGTCAGCACCGGAGAGGAATCCTCAGGTTCCTTCCTAGACTCCACACGAGGTTTTAGGCCCCCGCACTGACTGCAGAGGAATCCCGACAGGTCCCTTGCAACTCGCATGGAGACTGGCCTCTCCTGAGGCCACAAGGGAGGGACCCATAGGTCCCCCTTATAACTCCAGAAGGTCGCGCCGCAACTTCGGAAAATCCAGGACGTTCTCCTCTTCAGGCGAGATGAGGCCCTTTTCCGATGAGGCGTCTCGAGGCAAATCACCGCTTCCCTCTTGATTTTCGAAAGGGTCCTTCACACCCTTGCTGCAACTCAAGAAGTTCCCCGACATACCCGCCTTCACTCGAGAGGAACACCGACGTTCCCGGCCACATCAATAGGAGCCCCGTTTCCTCCTCATAGCTCGAGATGAGGGTTCTTTTCCTTGCTTCTTCGGGAAAGGGTTCCCGGCATTCCTATCGCATCTCGGAGGAGGCGCTCTCCACAGGAAAGACGAGAGGAACTCCAGGGGTCGTGCCACCATTCCCAATGTGCACAAAATGTCTCAGTCCACTCCAGAA
>NW_024074360.1:1602-3194 GCF_014754425.2 Oryx dammah
CTGCACTTCCTCGACATGCACGCCGAGGATCGACTCACACCACAGTGCCACGTGTGACAGCCCTGTCGGAAAGCCTCGTGGGAAAGCCTCCAAAGAATGCCACAGAGCCCTGAATCAAGGCCACGGGAAGCCTGCCTCGGCTGCTCCAGCCCGTGAGGAAAGCGGACATGCATGACCCCACTTGAGACGAGGACTGACTCCCCTGTGGAGCCTCCAGAAGTACCCCAAGCACCATGTTAGCGCTGGAGAGGAATCCTCAGGTTGCATCATAGACTCCACAAGAGGCCATAGGCCCCGGAACCGACTGCAGAGGAATCCCGACAGGTCCCTTGCACCTCGCATGGAGACTGGCCTTTCCTGAGGCCACAAGGGAGGGTCCAAGAGGTCCCCGTCATAACTCGAGAAGGTCCAGCCGCAACTCGAGAAGATCCAGGACGTTCTCCCCTCCAGGCGAGATGAGGCCCTTTTCCGATGAGGCGTCTCGAGGCAAATCACCCCTTCCCTCTTGAACTTCGAAAGGGTCCTTCACACTGTTGCTGCAACTCAACAAGTACCCCACATGCTAGCCTCAACTGGAGAGCAAAACCGAGGGTCCCGCCCACATAAAGAGGAGCCCCGTTTCCGCTTCATAGCTCGAGGTGAAGGTTCCTTTCCCTGCTTCTTCGGAAAGGATTCCCAGCTTTCCGGTCGCATGTAGGAGTTGGGTCTCTCCACAGGAATGTCGCGAGCAACTCCAGGGGTCGTGCCAACATTCCAAACGTGCACAAAATATTTGAGTCCACTCCAGAAGAACCCGATTTCCCTGCACTGCCCCTACTCTCACGCCGAGGATTGACTCAAGCACTGTGGCACGTGTGACAGCCCTGTGGTCAAACCTCGTGGGAGCAACTCCATGGAATGCCACAGATCCCTGTATCAAGGCGACTTGACGCCTGCCACGGCTGCTCCAGCTCGTGAGGAAAGCGGACGTGCATGTCCCCACTCAAGACGAGGACTGACTACCCTGTGGAGCCACCAGAAGTAACCCAAGATCCATGTCAGCACCGGAGAGGAATCCTCAGGTTCCTTCCTAGACTCCACACGAGGTTTTAGGCCCCCGCACTGACTGCAGAGGAATCCCGACAGGTCCCTTGCAACTCGCATGGAGACTGGCCTCTCCTGAGGCCACAAGGGAGGGACCCATAGGTCCCCCTTATAACTCCAGAAGGTCGCGCCGCAACTTCGGAAAATCCAGGACGTTCTCCTCTTCAGGCGAGATGAGGCCCTTTTCCGATGAGGCGTCTCGAGGCAAATCACCGCTTCCCTCTTGATTTTCGAAAGGGTCCTTCACACCCTTGCTGCAACTCAAGAAGTTCCCCGACATACCCGCCTTCACTCGAGAGGAACACCGACGTTCCCGGCCACATCAATAGGAGCCCCGTTTCCTCCTCATAGCTCGAGATGAGGGTTCTTTTCCTTGCTTCTTCGGGAAAGGGTTCCCGGCATTCCTATCGCATCTCGGAGGAGGCGCTCTCCACAGGAAAGACGAGAGGAACTCCAGGGGTCGTGCCACCATTCCCAATGTGCACAAAATGTCTCAGTCCACTCCAGAA
>NW_024074361.1:0-3194 GCF_014754425.2 Oryx dammah
CTTTGTTCGTAGTGATGCTTTCTAAGGCCCACTTGACCTCACATTCCAAGATGTCTGGCTCTAGGTGAGTGATCACAACATCGTGATTCTCCAGGTCGTGAAGATCTTTTTTTGTACAGTTCTTCTGTGTATTCTTGCCACCTCTTCTTAATATCTTCTGCTTCCTTTAAGTCCATGAGGTCACAAAGAGTCGGACACGACTGAGCGACTGAACTGAACTAAACTGATTAGGTCCGTACCATTTCTGTCCTTTATCGAGCCTATTTTTGCATGAAATGTTCCCTTGGTATCTCTAATTTTCTTGAAGAGATCTCTAGTCTTTCCCATCCTGTTTTTTTTCCCTCTATTTCTTTGCATTGACCACTGAGGAAGGCTTTCTTATCTCTTCTTGCCATTCTTTGAAACTCTGCATTCAGATGCTTATATCTTTCCTTTCTCCTTTGCTTTTTGCTTCTCTTCTTTTCACAGCTATTTGTAAGACCTCTGCAGACAGCCATTTTGCTTTTTTGCATTTCTTTTCCATGGGGATGGTCTTGATCCCTGTCTCCTGTACAATGTCACGAACCTCTGTCCATAGCTCATCAGGTGCTCTATCAGATCTAGGCCCTTAAACCTATTTCTCACTTCCACTATATAACCATAAGTGAAAGTGAAAGTGAAAATGAAGTTGCTCAGTCATGTCCAACTCTTTGCGACCACATGGACTGTAGCCTACCAGGCTCCTCTCTGTCCATGGGATTTTCCAAGCAATAGTACTGGAATGGATTGCCATTTCCTTCCCCAGGGGATCTTCCCAACCCAGGGATTGAACCCAGGTCTCCCGCATTGTAGACACACTTTACCTTCTGAGCCACCAGGGAAGTCTTATAACCATATGGTATAACCATAATGGGTTTGATTTATGTCATACCTGAATGGTCTAGTGGTTTTCCCTACTTTCTTCAATTTAAGTCTGAATTTGGAACTTTTGGTTTACTGGTAAAATAGAAATCCAACTGATTTTTTGTGGTGATTTTGTATTCTGTGCTTCTACTGAAATTGTATATTCTAACAATTTCTATATGTGTATGAGATAGTTAGTGTTTTCTACCTGCAAGACCATATCATTTGTGTAGAGAGATAATTTTACTTTTTCTTTCTAATTTGGATGCCTTTCATTTCCATTTCTGACCTAACTGGTCTCATTAGAATTCCAAACATTATGTTGAGAAGAAATGGCAAAAGTGAACCTTCTTGTCTTGTTCCTTATCTTAGAGGAAAAGCTTTCAGCCTTTCACCATTGTGTATGATGTCCACTCTGGGGTTTTCAAATATAGATTTTACTATGCGAGCACAGGAGGGCCTAGAAGAGCCATCCCACATTGAAGGTCAGGAAGGGTGGTGGGAGGAGATACCCCTCATCCAAGGTAAGGAGCAGTGGCTGTGCTTTGCTGGAGCAGCAGTGAAGAGATACCCCATGCCCAAGGTAGGAGAAACTCAAGTAAGATGGTAGGTGTTGCAAGAGGGCATCAGAGGGCAGACGTGCTGAAAAAATACTCACAGAAATCTAGTCAATCTAATCACACTAGAACCACAGCCTTGTCTAATTCAATGAAACTAAGCCATGCCCGCGGGGCAACCCAAGACAGGTGGGTCATGGTGGAGAGGTCTGATAGATTGTGGTCCACTGGAGAAGGGAATGGCAAACCACTTCAGTATTCTTCTCTTGAGAACGTCATGAACAGTATGAAAAGGCAAAATGATAGTATACTGAAAGAGGTACTCCCCAGGTCATTAGGTGCCCAATATGCTACTGGAGGTCAGTGGAGAAATAACTCCAGAAAGAATGAAGGGATGGAGCCAAAGCAAAAACAATACCCAGCTGTGGATGTAACTGGCGATAGAAGCAAGGTCCGATGCTGTAAAGACCAATATTGCATAGGAACCTGGAATGTCAGGTCCATGAATCAAGGCAAATTGGAAGTGGTCAAACAGGAGATGGCAAGAGTGAACGTCAACATTCTAGGAATCAGTGAACTAAAATGGACTGGAATGGGTGAATTTAACTCAGATGACCATTATATCTACTACTGCAGGCAACAATCCCTCAGAAGAAATGGAGTTGCCATCACGGTCAACAAAAGAATCCGAAATGCAGTACTTGGATGCAATCTCAAAAACGACAGAATGATCTCTGTTCGTTTCCAAGGCAAACCATTCAGTATCAGAGTAATCCAAGTCTATGCCCCAACCCGCAACACTGAAGAAGCTGAAGTTGAACGGTTCAATGAAGACCTACAAGACCTTTTAGAACTAACACCCCCAAAAGATATCCTTTTCATTATAGGGGACTGGAATGCAAAAGTAGGAAGTCAAGAAACACCTGGAGTAACAGGCAAATTGGGCCTTGGAATGTGGAATGAAGCAGGGCAAAGACTAATAGAGTTTTGCCAAGAAAATGCACTGGTCATAGCAAACACCCTCTTCCAACAACACAAGAGAAGACTCTACACATGGACATCAGCAGATGGCGAACAAAGAAATCAGATTGATTATATTCTCTGCAGCAGAAGATGGAGAAGCTCTATACAGTCAACAAAAACAAGACCAGGAGCTGACTGTGGCTCAGATCGTGAACTCCTTATTACCAAATTCCGACTGAAATTGAAGAAAGCAGGGAAAACCGCTAGACCATTCAGGTATGACCTAAATCAAATCCCTTATGATTATACAGTGGAAGTGAGAAATAGATTTAAGGGCCTAGATCTGATAGATAAGAGTGCCTGATGAACTATGGAATGAGGTTTGTGACATTGTACAGGAGACAGGGATCAAGACCATCCCCAAGGAAAAGAAATGCAAAAAAGCAAAATGGCTGTCTGGGGGAAGCCTTACAAATAGCTATGAAAAGAAGAGAAGCTAAAAGGCAAGGAGAAAAGGAAAGATATAAGCATCTGAATGCAGAGTTTCAAAGAATGGCAAGAAGAGATAAGAAAGCCTTCCTCAGTGGTCAATGCAAAGAAATAGAGGAAAAGAATAGAATGGGAAAGACTAGAGATCTATTCAAGAAAATTAGAGATACCAAGGGAAGATTTCATGCAAAGCTGGGCTCGATAAAGGATAGAAATGGTATGGACCTAACAGAAGCAGAAGATATTAAGAAGAGGTGGCAAGAATACACAGAAGAACTGTACAAAAAGGATCTTCACAACCCG
>NW_024074362.1:0-3194 GCF_014754425.2 Oryx dammah
GAGTTGGACACGACTGACCCACTGAACTAACTGAACTGAACTGAACTGAACTAACACAACCTTCCAGCAGGGGGCAGGAGCTCTCTGTCGTCTCTGCAAGAAGCCTGCTTGCATTCACCCTGGATAAGCAAGCACCACCCCAGGTTTCAGGCACGTTTCTCTTTCTCCTTTCTCCTTAATACAAAGTGCACTCATACTCCCTACACAACAAGCCACCCTCAGCCATATTTCCCGAAGGGGAAAAAAAAGCAAAAACAAAATCACATCTAAGAAAGAAGCCGTACTAGTTTGCATTCCCACCAACAGTGTAGGAGGGTTCCCTTCTCTCCACACCCTCTCCAGCATTTATTGCTTGCAGATTTTTGGATCGCAGACATTCTGACTGGTGTGAAGTGGTACCTCATTGTGGTTTTGATTTGCATTTCTCTAATAATGAGTGATGTTGAGCATCTTTTCATGTGTTTGTTAGCCATCCGTATGTCTTCTTTGGAGAAATGTCTATTTAGTTCTTTGGCCCATTTTTTTTATTGGGTCGTTTATTTTTCTGGAATTGAGCTGCAGGAGTTGCTTGTATATTTTTGAGATTAGTTGTTTGTCAGTTGCTTCATTTGCTATTATTTTCTCCCATTCGGAAGGCTGTCTTTTCACTTTGCTTATGTTTTCCTTTGTTGTGCAGAAGCTTTTAATTTTAATTAGATCCCATTTGTTTATTTTTGCTTTTATTTCCAGAATTCTGGGAGGTGGATCATAGAGGATCCTGCTGTGGTTTATGTCAGAGAGTGTTTTGCCTATGTTCTCCTCTAAGAGTTTTATAGTTTCTGGTCTTACATTTAGATCTTTAATCCATTTTGAGTTTACCTTTGTGTGTGGTGTTAGAAAGTGATCTAGCTTCATTCTTTTACAAGTGGTTGACCAGTTTTCCCAGCACCACTTGTTAAAGAGATTGTCTTTACTCCATTGTATATTCTTGCCTCCTTTGTCAAAGATAAGGTGTCCATATGTATGTGGATTTATCTCTGGGCTTTCTATTTTGTTCCATTGATCTATATGTCTGTCTTTGTGCCAATACCATACTGTCTTGATGACTGTGGCTTTGTAGTAGAGCCTGAAGTCAGGCAAATTGATTCCTCCAGTTCCATCCTTCTTTCTCAAGATTGCTTTGGCTATTCGTGGTTTTTTGTATTTCCATACAAATCTTGAAATTATTTGTTCTAGTTCTGTGAAAAATATCGCCGGTATCTTGATAGGGATTGCATTGAATTTGTAAATTGCTTTGGGTAATATACTCATTTCACTATATTGATTCTTCCGATCCATGAGCATGGTATATTTCTCCATCTATTAGTGTCCTCTTTGATTTCTTTCATCAGTGTTTTAAAGTTTTCTGTATATAGGTCTTTAGTTTCTTTAGGTAGATATATTCCTAAGTATTTTATTCTTTTTGTTGCAATGGTGAATGGAATTGTTTCCTTAATTTCTTCTTCTACTTTCTCATTATTAGTGTATACAAATGCAAGGGATTTCTGTGTGTTGATTTTATATCCTGCAACTTTACTATATTCATTAACTAGCTCTAGTAATTTTCTGGTAGAGTCTTTAGTGTTTTCTATGTAGAGGATCATGTCATCTGCAAACAGTGAGAGTTTTACTTCTTCTTTTCCAATTTGGATTCCTTTTATTTATTTTTCTGCTCTGATTGCTGTGGCTAAAACTTCCAGAACTATGTTGAATAGTAGTGGTGAAAGTGGGCACCCTTGTCTTGTTCCTGACTTAAGGGGAAATGCTTTCAATTTTTCACCATTGAGGATAATGTTTGCTGTGGGTTTGTCATATATAGCTTTTATTATATTGAGGTATGTTCCTTCTATTCCTGCTTTCTGGAGAGTTTTTATCATAAATGGATGTTGAATTTTGTCAAAGGCCTTCTCTGCATCTATTGAGATAATCATATGGTTTTTATTTTTCAATTTGTTAATGTGGTGAATTACATTGATTGATTTGCGGATGTTGAAGAATCCTTGCATCCCTGGGATAAAGCCCACTTGGTCATGGTGTACGATCTTTTTAATGTGTTGTTGGATTCTGATTGCTAGAATTTTGTTGAGGATTTTTGCATCTATGTTCATCAGTGATATTGGCCTGTAGTTTTCCTTTTTTGTAGTATCTTTGTCAGGTTTTGGTATTAGGGTGATGGTGGCCTCATAGAATGAGTTTGGAAGTTTCCCTTCCTCTGCAATTTTCTGGAAGAGTTTGAGTAGGATAGGTGTTAACTCTTCTCGAAATTTTTGGTAGAATTCAGCTGTGAAGCCGTCTGGACCTGGGCTTTTGTTTGCTGGAAGATTTCTGATTACAGTTTCAATTTCCGTGCTTGTGATGGGGCTAGTACAGCCACTATGGAGAACAGTGAGGAGATTCCTTAAAAAATTGCAAATAGAAATGCCTTATGACCCAGCAATCCCACTGTTGGGCATACACACAGAGGAAACCAGAATTGAAAGAAACACATGTACCCCAATGTTCATCGCAGCACTGTTTATAATAGCCAGGACATGGAAACAACCTAGATGTCCATCAGTAGATTAATGGATAAGAAAGCTGTGGTACATATACACAATGGAGTATTACTCAGCCATTAAAAAGAATACATTTGAATCAGTTCTGATGAGATGGATGAAACTGGAGCTGATTATACAGAGTGAAGTGAGCCAGAAAGAAAAACACCAATACAGTATACTAACACATAAATATGGAATTTAGGAAGATGGCAATGATGACCCTGTATGCAGGACAGCAAAAAAGACACAGATGTGTATAGCAGACTTTTGGACTCAGAGGGAGAGGGAGAGGGTGTGATGATTTGGGAGAATGGCATTGAAACATGTATAATAACATGTAAGAATCGAAATGCCAGTCTATGTCTGATGCAGGATATGACACGCTTGGGGCTGACACGCGGGGATGACCCAGAGAGATGTTGTGGGGAGGGGGGCGGCCGGGGGGTTCATGTTCGGGAACGAATGTACACCTGTGGTGGATTCATGTCAATCTATGCCAAAACCAATACAGAATTGTAAAGTAAAAATTAAAAGTAAATAAATTAATTAAAAAAAAAAAAAGAAGACAGAACCTAAATGGAGTTTTCCCACAAGTGAACACAGAGCAGGCAAGCCTGCCCACCACATCCCTAACAAGGA
>NW_024074363.1:0-3194 GCF_014754425.2 Oryx dammah
GTTTCTAACTTTTTGAGGTACCACTAGACTATTTCCCGAGGCTTCCCCGGTAGCTCAGGGGTAAAGAATTTGCCTGCAATGTGAGAAAACCAGGTTCAATCTGTAGGTCAGGGAAGATCCCCGGGAGATCGACATGGTAACCCACCCCAATATTCTTGCCTGGAAAGCCCCATGGACAGAGGAGCCTGGGGGGCTACAGTCTATGGGGCCACGGACACAGCATTGAGCATGCACGACCACAGACAAGAGTAGTAAATATTTTCTGGCTCCACGCTCTTACCACATGTGTCATTTGCAAATTTTTGTCCCCATTCTGTGAGTTGTCTTTTTACTTTTCCAGTGTTGCCCTTTGAAATACAAAAGTTTTAAGTGTTTATATTTTAATAATTTGTCTCACTTATTTCCCATTCTTTAAAAAATATAATTCAATGCGATGTGGCATTTTTGTGAAGCAGACTTCATGAAGTCTGAGAGGCTAGAGAAGTGTCCACTGTCGCAGTGAAAGGAGCCTCAGATGTCACATGGGACATCCCTCTCTGGGCCCCTCCAACCAACCTTTGGTTGCTCCCCCAGCTCATTCTCAGCCACCCTGTCCCCCATCAATGCTGATTCCAGCCTCTTCTGTAAAACAGTGCTTCGTGTCTGTCAAGTTCCTGCCACCAAACTTCAGCCTGGCTCCATCACTGCTCCGAGGAAATGAAGGGTTTTCTCTCCTGTTATTTTTATTGTCCTGCTTTGGCGCTGACAAGCTTTTTGAATACAAGTTTCGTCCTCCTCATACTTAGAAAGAGTCCTGACAGAGGCCCAGATGGCTTCTGGTGCCTTTGAATTCCCAGGTCCCTGGCTGGTTGAAGACACCTGGCTGTCATTGTAAGGCCGGACCCTGGGGCCATGATGGGCCGCCCCTTCTCTCTCCCGCCAGCGTAAAACTCCATAAAGGAAGGAGCCTCCCAGATCCCGGGGACCAATGACAGCACACTTCGCCAGCTAAGGCCGCCCTACCCCAGCCACGCAGAAGGACCTGTCAGCCCGTGACGCCCTGGCCTGGCGACCTATCCAAACCCCCGTACATTAATCTGACCATCCCTCGCAACCAACGTATATAAGCCATCCCCAACACGGTCCAGGCACGGACTTCCTCGACCTGCCTCGTTTGAGTCCGGAAATCCCCCCCCGGAGCGCTTCGCCATTAAAAAGCTTGTTAGACACTGTTTTGGTGTCCTGGTTGTCTTTTACCTAACAGTCATCCTTCTGGTCTGGTCGTGACCACGCTGGGCTCCATGCTCTTGGGTCAGCTCTTGCAGCACTGTGGGCCCGCTGAGGCTGGTGACACATTAAGAAAGGGTGGGTATGTGCCTCCACCCATGGGGGTGAACCTCTCTCACCCAGGCCATGAGCTGGGCTCTGTAAACACAGGAAGAGGTTAGAGAACTTGCCAGAGACACAGAAAAGCTATAAGACAAGAGATGCAGCTGCTGGCCCAGCTCCCTGGCCCAGGAGGCCCACGCCCCACCTCCACCCCCACCCAGCTTGTTCCGATGCAGATTCCTGTCCCCAGACCCCGAGAGCAGATTCAGATGAGGTCATGGATCTGCATTTTCAGCTTCCACAGTCATGCTCCTTTTTTTTTTTTTTTTTTTGCAAAATCAAGCGACTTGGGGGATCTTAGTTCTTTTTTTTTTTTTTATTTTTTTATTTTTTTTTGGGATCTTAGTTCTGAGACTAGAAATTTAACTCTGGCCATGACAGTGAAAGCACCAGATTCTAACCAGTGGACCACCAGGCAGCTACCTTCTTGGGTCATCCTGTGTGGAATATTCCAGAAGCAGATTTGCAGAGGCATTGGTTTTTAGATCCTGAATTTTGTGATGAGTCTGGGGTGGGGACCAGTCAATGAGGTGGCTCAGGTTCCACCCTCTCATCACCCAGGAACGCTGAGGAAGCAGTGAGCCCAGACTGAGAGGGGACCAGTCCACTGTCTTCCCACCAGCAAGAGCTGATGGGAGCCAAGCAGTTCCCGAGAGGCTGTCAGAGGCTCAGGTGTGGAGGAGCGGAGAGGGGTTTCAGGTGCACAAGGGTGTCCCCCTGAAAGTGGGCAGTTCTGGCTCCGGTGTGCTGACCGGAGAGAAGGTGCACGGGGCCGAGTGTGGAGCATCATCTCTGTGTGACCAGTGGTGTCACCCAGGACTTGGGGCCCGGCGGTCAGGGGTGGGTTCAGGGCTGATGCGGGGTCCCCAGCAATGTGGGTTGATTGGATTTCACAGAAGCAGAACAGGGTGACAAACATCCCAGAGGGCCCGGAGAGGCAGGCTGGCGTTCAGTCTCCCGGGATGGATAGTGGGGCCCGTCCGTAAAGATCCAAACAGCTTGGCACAGTTGTTGACCGGAGGGGCCTGGGCTGCCTGAGACACAGACTGGGGCCTTCAGGAGGGAATGAAGGCCATCTAGGCGCTGAGCCCTCTGGGGGCCCCTGGATCCAAAGTGAAGTGGCAGCTGTCTCCGTGCCCTGGCCTGCCCACAGGGCTTGTTGCTCACAGCCTGGCCAGCCTCCCCCTGAGACCACAGCCCCTCACAGGCATGGCCTGCCATCTGTCAAGAACCACAGAGCCAGGACTCAGCAACACACATTTACTCTCACAGTGGAGCCTTGAAATTGAAATCAAGGCTCAGCAGGCAGCAGTTGCTCTGAGAGCCCTGAGGGAAGCATGTATTCCAGGCTTCTCTCCTAGGCGTGTAGACGGCTGTCTCCAGGTCTACATGGCGCCCTCCCTAGACAAGTATCTGTCTCCTAATTCCCCATTTTCAGAGCTCACCAGTCCTAATGGATTAGGGCCCACCCTAAGGACCTCATGCTAACTTGATTCCTTGTAAAGACCCACCTCCAGGTGCTGGTAGTTAGGACTTTACTGGGTGCAGTTAGGGGAACACGATTCAGTGTCTAATATCCTTGAAGAGGAACTGGCCTCCTGATGGGCCACCCGTGTGCCCTCCATGGGGACCACCTACGAATCCCGCTCCTCAGGGAAAGTCTGTCTTGGGTCCACCAGACCCAGCTTCATCCCCTACCCCTTAGGAGCCCTTCAGTTGTCTGAAACTCCCTTCCCACACCCAGAGGTCCAGATGCTTCCCTGAGCCAGCTCAGAACTTCAGGGCGGGAGGGAGACAAAAGAGGCGCTCTTGCTTCAGCTTCAGAC
>NW_024074365.1:0-3193 GCF_014754425.2 Oryx dammah
GGGGCATAAATGCAAAAAGGCATTTTAGGCAAAGCAATCAGTTTGAGCAAAGACTTGGAACTGGCAAAATACATGGCTGATTGGCAAAAAAACCAAGAAGTTCACGAGTAGAGTAAAATAAAACCAAGAATATGTGTGAAAAGAAGAATAGAAGGCAGAAGGCTTGTTGAAGTGCCTATGGATTACATGAAAAAGACAAAGAAGCTAACTCTAACGTGTGTCACTAGCCAAATGGGATAATTCAAACATCACAAAGTATAATGATCATAAAGGACGAAAAGAATCTGATATGTAAAATGCACTCATTCATAGTGATACTAAGCAAACAATATCTTTTTGGTTAACACTGGTGGTTACTAGGGCACCACCAATTTCTCTTAAATTTGATAACTAAAGTGAAAAAATCCGAATCAGTTTGAAATGCAGAATCTGCCTGCAATGCAGGAGACCTAGGTTCCATTTCTGGGTGGAGAAGATCCCCCGGAGAAGGGAATGGCAAACCACTGCAGTATTCCTGCCTGGAAAATCCCATGGAGAGATGAGCCTGGAGGGTCACAGGCCATTGGATCGCAAAGAGTTGAACACGACTGAGAGGCTAACACATACACACAGAAAGGGATAGCAGAATGCGCATGAAGATTTAATTAGCCCACCACAAACGCTGATAATCAGGACCAGAGCTCATAGTGTGCCAAAGGCTGAGGCTCAGATTTCTTTAGTTCGAACAAGCCCTGCGGAAAGGGGATGTCCAAAATGAAAGTCCCCAACTATTCTAGAAGGCTCTAAGATTTCCCAGGGATTTCCGAAAGAGGCTACGGAGTGTGATTGGTAAATGGCTACAAGGATTTCAGCAGCAACCTTTTCCCCAGTCTGCGGCCCCCTGGCGTTGACCGTGGGTGGGCCGCTAAATGCTCGTAACTTTATTTATTTATTTATTTATTTATTTTTTTTTCGTAACTTTATTACCGAAGTGCAACTGGGAAGTAAGGCAGTCCCTCTCCCACCCCGCCCTTCTCTCCTCCTCCTCACATTTCTCTCCACCGAGCCCTTCCTCCTTCTCTACCCCCGCCCCGCCCTTCTCTCCTTGCCCTCCCCTCCCTAGGCCAGCCCCTCCTTTTCTCCTTTCTTCCCTCCTCTTCCCCCACCCCTCACGCTCCACCCCTCTGCGCACGTCCCCGTCCTTCCGCTTCTGCTCCTCGCCCCGCCCCTTCCTGTCGTCACTCGACCCCGCCTCTCTCACGCTAGTCCCGCCCTTCTCCTCTGGACCAGCTGCCTATCCTCGCCTGGCGTTTGCTCTCTGGTCCCTGCGGGGGTTACCATAGCTACGGTGCACGCAGCAGCTAGGTTTCCCTAGTTGGACCGGGCTGGCGGCAAGGAAGAGCCGGCACCATGAGTCACGTAGTGACTATCGAAGAACCCCAGGCCAAGCCGCAGGTGTCTCAAACCCGGTTCGGAGGGAAGTCGGGGGCCTGGGGCAACGTCTCTGCCAGTCGAACGTATGATTTCTTATACGGTAAGGGCGGCTTCAAACCTCCTGAGTTGTCGACACCTGGGCCAGGTGAGCGTCGAGACTGTCGGACCTGGCCGGGAACGCGGCGGACGAAAGACAAGCCTCAGGAGGGATCTCTAGCCCGGATTGTCTTTTGTTGGGAAGGGGCAGCTCCAAGCCCTGCAGGCGGTGGCTCTTGGGCGGGCTGGAGGGGAGGAGGCAGTCTTGGAAGCCGCAGGTGCGCTCTGCATCTCAGAAAGCAGAACAGCTCATTCCTCTTTATCCTGACAATTTGCACAGCCCTAAGCAGTTGTTCTGAATGCCATTCCTGGCGTTCTGACTTGGAGATTCACTCAACACTCCCTCATTCAAACTGCATAAAATGCCCAATTCTCTGGGCAACTCCAAACTTGTCATTCTGGGTAGGTAAAGAAAGGCCAGGTTGTCTCATCTTTGTTTTTAGGTTTCTCTTTTTATTTGAGCTTATTCTTATCTGTCAAAGTATTGCTTGTAAACTAGGTCCACTAGGCCTTTTGGACCAGTAAAGCCCCAGTTTATTTAATGCCCTGATTGTTCATTTATGTTCTGTCTCTTCTACTGGACCATAAATTCCTGAGTTATTTAAGTTCTTGTTCTCTCCATTTTTGTAGCATTCTCAGCACCTTTTCCAGTGCTGGTATATATGTTGGGTGCTATATAATTTGTTATGAGTCATTTATTTAATTTACTACTACAATAAATATGATCAGTAAAAAGCATGATTTTTCCCCCAGTTTTGCCGTCTTTACCCTTCTTTTAACTGTGTGATATCTCCTCTGAGAATCCCAGGGTTTCCTTTGGATGGGAGTCTTTAGGGTAGCCATTCCCTGGTGTTGGGAATATGTAATGATTGCTTACATTTGTATATGCTTCGCAGTTAATAGCATTCTTTTCTAAATCTTACCTCATTTATATACTGTTTTACATTTGACTGAATGTTATGTGAATACTTTGTATCTCTCAAGTGCCTCACTTGAAGTGCCTACAATACTCTGTCGCTTCCCTGAATCTACATTTGTTGATGGATTTATAGCTACACTATTGCACTGCTAATTATAAAGTCTGAATGCAGAGTTCCAAAAGAACAGCAAGAAGAGATAAGAAAGCCTTCTTCAGCGATCAATGCAAAGAAATAGAGGAAAACAACAGAATGGGAAAGACTAGAGATATCTTCAAGAAAATTCGAGATACCAAGGGAACATTTCATGCAAAGATGGGCTCGATAAAGGACAGAAATGGTCTGGACCTAACAGAAGCAGAAGACATTAAGAAGAGGTGGCAAGAATACATGGAAGAACTGTACAAAAAACATCTTCACGACCCAGATAATCATGATGATGTGATCACTCATCTAGAGACAGAGATCTTGGAATGTGAAGTCAAGTGGGCCTTAGAAAGCATCACTACGAACAAAGCTAGTGGAGGTGATGGAATTCCAGTTGAGCTGTTTCAAATTCTGAAAGATGATGCTGTGAAAGTGCTGCACTCAATATGCCAGCAAGTTTGGAAAACTCAGCAGTGGCCACAGGACTGGAAAAGGTCAGTTTTCATTCCAATTCCAAAGAAAGGCAATGCAAAAGAATGCTCAAACTACCGCACAATTGCAATCATCTCACATGCTAGTAAAGTAATGCTCAAAATTCTCCAAGCCAGGCTTCAGCAATA
>NW_024074366.1:0-3193 GCF_014754425.2 Oryx dammah
CAAGAAGATGAATCAGGGATTTCTTGGTGGTCCAGTAGTTAGGTATCCACCTCCCTGTGCAGGGGACACAGTTTGATTCCTGGTGCAGAACTAAGATTCCCCCATGCATGGAGGCATGTAAGTCTGAGGGCTCTGGAGCCCGTGTGTCACAACTAAGACCCAAAACAGCCAGAAAGTAAATACATGTTTAAAAAGCTGAATCAAACATGTAAGGTCTTTGGGGATTGGCCCCTGCTGTGAAAGCTCTAAAGATTCCACCAGTTCGGATAACTGGCTGACAGCGAGGTCCCTGCACAGCGGGAGCCTGATTCTCTCCCCTCAACTCACCTCCCTGTCTCTCTCTGGTGGGCTGATTCCTCCCCCCTCACAGTTGTTGGCTGTTGTTCCCACGGCACTGTCACCCTCTTGGGGCTCTGACTGCTGTTTCTTGCTGATCACCCAATGCCCTCTTGAGGCCAAGGTCTCCCCAAGTGCCAGTCTCCTGTGCAGATGGATGCTGGAATCTGTCCCCATGTGGATCTGTCTCCTAAGACACTACAACCTGCTGTAACTGCCTCTTCATAACCTTCTCCACCCTCCAGCCTCCTCCCGCCTCTGCCTTCCCAGCACCAGCTATTAGGCCTTCAGTAAAACACAAGAACTGTCACTGAAATCAGATTTCCTGCTCAGAAAATGTTCATTTACATCTGATCAGTATCAGTTCAGTCGCTCAGTCGTGTCCGACTCTTTGCAACCCCATGAACCGCAGCACACCAGGCCTCCCTGTCCATCACCAACTCCTGGAGACCACCCAAACCCATGTCCATTGAGTCGGTGATGCCGTCCAACCATCTCATCCTCTGTCGTCCCCTTCTCTTCCTGCCCTCAGTCTTTCCCAGCATCAGGGTCTTTTCAAATGCGTCAGCTCTTCGCATCAGGTGGCCAAAGTATTGGAGTTTCTGCTTCAGCATCAGTCCTTCCAATGAACACCCAGGACTGATCTCCTTTAGGATGGACTGGTTGGATCTCCTTGCAGTCCAAGGGACTCTCAAGAGTCTTCTCCAACACCACAGTTCAACAGCATCAATTCTTCAGCGCTCAGCTTTCTTTATAGTCCAACTTTCACATGACCACTGGAGAAATCATAGCCTTGACTAGACAGACGTTTGTTGACAACTTAATGTCTTTGTTTTTCAATATGCTATCTAGGTCGGTCATAACTTTCCTTCCAAGGAGTAAGCGTCTTTTAATTTCATGGCTGCAATCACCATCTGCAGTGATTTTGGAGCCCAGAAAAATAAAGTCAGTCACTGTTTCCACTGTTTCCCCATCTATTTCCCATGAAGTGATGGGACCAGATGCCATGATCTTCGTTTTCTGAATGTTGAGCTTTAAGCCAACTTTTTCACTCTCCTCTTTCACTTTCATCAAGAGGCTTTTGAGTTCTTCTTCACTTTCTGCCATAAGGATGGTGTCATCTGCATATCTGAGGTTATTGATATTTCTCCTGGCAATCTTGATTCCAGCTTGTGCTTCCTTCAGCCCAGCGTTTCTCATGATGTACCCTGTGTATAAGTTAAATAAGCAGGGTGACAATATATAGCCTTGACATACTCCTTTTCCTATTTGGATCCAGTCTGTTGTCCATGTCCAGTTCTAACTGTTGCTTCCTGACCTGCATACAGGTTTCCCAAGAGGCAGGTCAGGTGGTCTGGTATTCCTATCTCTTTCAGAATTTTCCACAGTTTATTGTGATCCACACAGTCAAAAGCTTTGGCATAGTCAATAAAGCAGAAATAGATGTTTTTCTGGAACTCTCTTGCTTTTTCCATGATCCAGCAGATGTTGGCAATTTGATCTCTGGTTCCTCTCTCTGCCTTTTCTAAAACCAGCTTGAACGTCTGGAAGTTCACGGCTCACGTATTGCTGAAGCCTGACTTGGAGATCATATATCTGATCATACCTCTACAAAAAACACTTGAAAAGGGTGGCTTTTCCATTCCCAACCTCAAACTGTAGTGAAGGTCCTGTCTGAAAAGGAGACTCCAGGGGTTTTCCCTGGCAGTGCAGAGGTTAGGGCTCCACGCTTTCACTGCCAAAGGCAACGGTTCAATACCCGGTAGGGATCTAAGATCCCACGAACCCGGTGGCATGGCCAGAAAAAGAAACGAACAAAAAACCCCAGAAGGAGGGAAAGGAACCTGTTCAACTTCACACCACTTTGCTTCAGACTTGGGCAGTGACAGACTCATCCACCAGGGGGCAGCATCTGCTCCTTTTCTGCCCTGGCCTGGGCCCTGGGAGTTGGTTTTGGATGAGTTGCCTCTGTGAAAAGGCCCCTGGTGGGAGAAAAGGGTCTCTAAGGGGCCCTTTCCCACAGTTTTTCTTTTCACATTCATTCTAAGTAGTAGCTTGTGTTTTCCCCATTTTATTCCTTCTTTTCTTGGCCTTGGCATCTTATTTCCTAAACCAGGAATGTAACCTGTGTACAGTGGAAGAACAGAATTGTAGCCCTGGACCACTGGGGAATTCCCTCTCAAGTGTATTCTTGAGGAAGCAAAGAGGGAATTTGAAATTCGCGTCTTTCTCATTCCCTGGCGGAAGCCGCTCTTGGACCTCATCACCTCTCCCATCCCTCCTCCTGCAGACTCCTCTCCTCCCTTCAGTTGTGCACTCAGACAGGTCCTGGGTTGGGATGCAGTGGAGACAAGGATGTCCTCAGCTGCTTCCTAGGTGAGCTCCACCCATCCTGTACCCTCCCCTACTCCAGAGCCTGGTTGTCCTGGGGAAAGGGACCTGGAATCATCTAAGCCCCTCATTACATGCTGAGGAAACCAAGGCTCCAAGAGGGGAGGTGGCTTTTCCAAGTCAGTTCACTTGTCAGGACAGAACTCATGATGACTCTCAGCCCAGAGTGTAGCCCACCAGGCCTTAAGGGGGGCCTCTCTCTCCAGGGTCATCCCTCCCATGGCCTCTGTTTTTCTCCTCTAAGAAATCCCTCCTCCCCAGTAAAGCCCTGAGGGTTCAGTATTACCCAGACCTTGCCTGGAAGTACAAGGTTTTATAGGTATCCTTCCCAAACCCCGAAGTGTCAGGGAACAGAGACTAGGAACCTCCCACCTAAGGCTGGGTGCTTGGTTCTCACACTCAAGGAAACTCTTGAGTACATTTAGTCAATCCATCATGTAGTCATGAATCATGGAAGATTTCCTGA
>NW_024074367.1:0-3193 GCF_014754425.2 Oryx dammah
GCTTAGGATGCACGCGCCCCCACCCCCTGCCCACCCGCAGCCTTCAGTTCCCCAAACCACTGGAGGACTCGTGGGGGTGGGAGTGGGGGGTGGGGGTGGGGCAGGGGTGGGGGCGGGGATGGGAGTGGCAGTGGAAGGGAGGTTCAGGGCGATTCATTCTAATGGGCCTCATTCAACCCCTTCGTTCAAATGCAGAAAGCTTTCTGTTAAAGTCTGAGCCTGGGGCTTCTCTCCATTGAATGGCTTTCTTCAACTCCCCCAACCCTTAGGCTGCAGTTTCTGAACTACTGGGAGGAAAGGGAGGAAAGGGGTGGGGGGGGGGGGGGAAAAAAAAAAGGGGGGGGGGAGAGAAGGGGGGGAGGGGAGAAGATGATGTCTGAAGAACTTGCCTTCTCTGGAGCAAAGAGAGTCCCCTCCTTTTCCTAACCCAGGAAACCTCAATAAACCGTTTGAGAATCATGGATGTGGAGGATGATAGCTTACTATAATGCCTTCCAGGGGTGGGGGTGCAGGTACGTGGAAGGGTAGGGAGTTGGCGAGCGAGCGAGCGAGCGAGCGAGCGAGCGGCATGGTGTGGCGTCGCGTGGCATGGCCTGCCGAGTCAGAGTTAGGGGGTGGCATGAAACACGTGATGGTGGTGTCTTAGGGTTCAGAGGCCAAACACAGGCATGGAGCAATAAGGGATAGAGGGTGAGGGAGGCCTGACAGGGGACAATTGTGACCCCGGGTGATGGTCCCAGCGGGCACACTCCTGTAAAGCAACACTAACACTCTATTGATTTGCCATTGACCTGTCCTCCCTCTCCCACCTGCTTCCAAAGGGAAACGGAGTACAGTTTCATTCCACAGTCACTGGCTGTTTCACACGCAACCTTTGACGTGCCACTAAAAGGAGGAAGGAAGATGGACACACATGAAACAGCCCCACAGATGGCCTAGAGGGGCGTGGGTGGGGCTCTCATCAGTCAATTTGGGAGTCTGAGTCAGGATTCTTGGGTTGTTTCAAAACATGGAATGGAAGGGGCTCCTGGCTGGCTCACTCAGAAAAGCATGCGACTCTTGGGCTCTTGACCTCTGTCAGGGTTGTGACTTCAAGTCCCACATCGAGTGAAGAGAATGTGAAAAATGAATGAAGGAATGAAGGAATGGATGGACCAACTTTAAAAAAAAAAAAAAAAAAAGGTTGTGGGGCGCCTGGGGGACTCGGTCGGATAAGTGTCCGACTTGGGCTCAGGTCATGATCTCACGGTCCGTGAGTTTCAAGCCCCACGTCGGGCTCTGTGCTGACAGCTCAGAGCCTGGAGCCTGCTTCAGAATCTGTGTCTCCCTCTCTCTGACCCTCCCCCATTCATGCTCTTTCTCTATCTCAAAAATAAATAACTGGAGCCTGCTTCAAAATCTGTGTCTCCCTCTCTCTGACCCTCCCCCATTCATGCTCTTTCTCTACCTCAAAAATAAATAAAAGTTGGGAAAAAAAAAAAAAACGTTTGCAACGTTTATGTGTTTAAAACAAATGGAATGGGTGGGGTGCCTCGGTGGCTCAGTGGGTGAAGCATCCCACGCTTGATTTTGACTCACGTCATATCTCAGGGTTCATGAGACCAAGCCCTGCGTTGGGTTCTCGCACGGACAGTGCAGAGCCTGCTTGGGGTTCCCTCCCTGCCCCCCCCAAACCAATAAGTAAACATTAAAAACATAAATCTTAAACATGAAAAGACACTTCTCTAAAGAAGACATCCGGATGGCCAACAGGCACATGAAAAGATGTTCAACGTCGCTCCTCATCAGGGAAATACAAATCAAAACCACACTCAGATATCACCTCATGCCAGTCAGAGTGGCCCAAATGAACAAATCAGGAGACTATAGATGCTGGAGAGGATGTGGAGAAACGGGAACCCTCTTGCACTGTTGGTGGGAATGCAAATTGGTGCAGCTGCTCTGGAAAGCAGTGTGGAGGTTCCTCACAAAATTAAAAATAGACCTACCCTATGACCCAGCAATAGCACTGCTAGGAATTTATCCAAGGGATACAGGAGTGCTGATGCATAGGGGCACTTGTACCCCAAAGTTTATAGCAGCACTCTCAACAATAGCCAAATGATGGAAAGAGCCTAAATGTCCATCAACTGATGAATGGATAAAGACATCGTGGTTTATATACACAATGGAATACTACGTGGCAATGAGAAAGAATGAAATATGGCCTTTTGTAGCAACGTGGATGGAACTGGAGAGTGTGATGCTAAGTGAAATAAGCCATACAGAGAAAGACAGATACCATATGGTTTCACTCTTATGTGGATCCTGAGAAACTTAACAGAAACCCATGGGGGAGGGGAAGGAAAAAAAAAGAGGTTAGATAGAGTGGGAGAGAGCCAAAACATAAGAGACTGTTAAAAACTGAGAACAAACTGAGGGTTGATGGGGGGTGGGAGGGAGGGGAGGGTGGGTGATGGGTATTGAGGAGGGCACCTTTTGGGATGAGCACTGGGTGTTGTATGGAAACCAATTTGACAATAAATTTCATATATTAAAAAAAAATTTTAAAATTAAAAAAAAAAACACATAAATCTTAAAACACTACAACAAATGGAATGGAAAGAGAGAACACAACGAGGAGGACGTGAATGTTGCACCTAATACCACTGAACTCTACGCTTATATATGGTGAAATATCTCAATTGTAGGTGATGTCTACTTCTAACCACAACTGAAAGGAAAACGACAAAACACCGGTCCTTGGCTCACAGTAAGGGAGTTCCTGGATTTGGTCCGAGAGGGCCTTCTCATCCGCCGTGTGGAAAACTATGGAATGGTTTCTTCCTCTCCAGGCCGATGACCATTGCCAACGACAGTAGGTGTAGGTGCTGTCCTACCTGTGAAGGAAAGGCAGGAAGAAGTGTAGCATTTAAAAGCATCTTTTAAACGCTGTCCACCTTTCCCAGTTTGTCCCCTCACTATGTCTTGTTTACCTTTTATAGCATTTACCCTATGTCGATGCATAATGAATGAGCCTTTTTAAAAACAATTTTAAAGAGGAAGGAAAAGAGTTTCATTGGAGCCCAAGTTAGGAGGGCTGACGGGGATACGCAATCTTCACAAAGAAGTCAGTCATCTGGGGAAGGCCTCACATTGGGCATACATACAGCTTACCAAAAAAAAAAAAAAAAAAAAAGGATAAAAAAAGGGG
>NW_024074368.1:0-3193 GCF_014754425.2 Oryx dammah
AGCAGAAATAGATGTTTTTCTGGAACTCTCTTGCTTTTTCCATGATCTTTCGGATGTTGGCAATTTGTTCTCTGGTTCCTCTGCATTTTCTAAAACCAGCTTGAACATCAGGAAGTTCATGGTTCATGTATTGCTGAAGACTGGCTTGGAGAATTTTGAACATTACTTTACTAGCATATGATAGCCTCACTATTATCAAGCCCTCACTGACGTGGTATATTTGCTACAACTAGTGAACCTACACTGACACATCATTATCACTCAAAGTCCATAGTCTGCATTACAGTTCACTGTTGGTGGTGTACATTTTGTGGGTTTGGACAAATGTATAAAGACAAATCCACCACTGTTGTATCGTACAAAGTACAATTTCACTGTCCTAAAATTTATCTGTGCTTTGTCTATTCCTCACTCCCTCTCTCTAACCCCCGGCAACCACTGATCTTTTTATTGTCTCCATTAGTTAGTGTTAGTCACTCAGTCATCTCTGACTCTTTGCCACCCCATGAACTGTAGCCTGCCAGGCTCCTCTGTTCATGGGATTCTCCAAGCAAGAATACTGGAGTGGGTTGCCATTTCCTTCTCCATGGGATCTTCCCAAACCAGGGATTGAACCTGGGTCTCCTGCATTGCAGCAGATTCTTCACTGTCTGAGTCACCAGAGAAGCTCGTTGTCTCCACAGGTTTGCCTTTTTCAAAATGTCTGTATAGTTGGGACCATACAGTATGTAACCTTTTCATATTGTCTTTTTTCACTTGATAATATGCATTTAAGTTTCCTTCATATCTTTCATGGTTTGATAGTAAGTCATTTCCTTTTAGTGCTGAATAATATTCTGTTGTCTGAATGTACCACATTTTATTTATTTATTCACCTACTGAAGGACATCTTGGTTGCTACTGAGTTTTGGTAATGATGAATAAAGCTGCTACAAACCTTTGTGTGCAAATGCTTGTATGAATATACATTTTCAATTCCTTTGGGTCAATATCAAGGAGAACAATTACTGGATTGTATAAAAGTATATTTTGTTTTATAAGAAACCACCAAACTATCTTCCAAAGTGGCTGTTTGGATGAATGAGAGTTCCTTTTGTCCTACACAGAATGATATCTTCAAAGATAATAAAATCATATCACTCCTATACACAAGATTCTGCAAATGGTTTCCTATCACACTGTGAGTGAAACCCAAAGTCTGTCATAGCTTTGTTGTTTAGTTGCTAAGTTGTGTCAGCCTCTTTGTGATTCCATGGACTCTCAGGACTTACAGTAGCTTAGCAGGCTCCTCTGTCCATGGGATTCTCCAGGCAAGAATACTGGAATGGGTTGCCACGCCCTTCTCTGGGGGATCTTCCAGACCCAGGGATTGAACCCGTATCTCTTGTGTCTCCTGCATTGGCAGGTGGGTTCTTTACTGCTTGTGCCACCTGGGAAGCCCCTCCTGGCTCTAAAATATGACCCATTTTTACTTCTTTAAACTCTCCTGCTCCTCATATGCCATGCTCCAGGGACACCAATCTTCACCTGGTCCCCTAAGCATGCTAAGGTCATTTTTGCCTCAGGACCTTAGTACTGATTGTTCTGTTTCCCTGACATATTATTTAAAATAACATTCCAACTCCACCATCTTTTTACTCCTTTTTTACATTACACTCATATCTTCTTGTGTGTATTGTATAAACATAATTAACCTATAAATTATAGCATATTTTCATTTGCTTAGTTCTGTTTTGTCTTTCTCCCCCATTACAGTGTAAACTCTATGAGAGTTGGGACTTTTGTCAGTTTCCCCAGGGCCTAGAATAGTGCTGGCATACAATATATGTTCAATAAATATTAATCAAATAAGTTAAGTGAATGGATGTTCAACACACAGATAATATTTTCTCTCTGCATGGCAGTTTGCTTATCTGGAAAATGAGGGGTTGAATTAGATGGCTTCCAAGGACCTATTTGGTTCGAAAAACACCAGGAACATATGAGAAACTGGCAATTTGATAGTAAACAAAAGGAGGGTAGGGCTTCCCTTGTGGTACAGCTGGTAAAGAATCCACCTACAATGTGGGAGACATGGGTTTGATCCCTGGGTTGGGAAGATCCCCTGGAGAAGGGAAAGGCTACTCACTCCAGTAGTCTGGCCTGGAGAATTCCATGGACTGTATAGTCCATGGGGTCTCAAAGAGTCAGACACAACTGAGTGGCTTTCACTTTCACAAAAGAAGACTAACTTCATTATGAGAACAGGAAGAATATTTTAATGATAACTCCCCAATTTCCCCATTTGTAGTGGGCAGGGATCCCTTAGAAGAAATGGAGTAGCCATCATAGTCAACAAGAGTCCAAAATGCAGCACTTGGATGCAGTCTCAAAAAAGACAGAATGATCTCTGTTCATTTTCAAGGCAAACCATTCAATATCACGGTAATCCAAGTATATGCCCTAAAGGAAAGATATAAGCATCTGAATGCAGAGTTCCAAAGAATAGCAAGAAGAGATAAGAAAGCCTTCTTCAGCGATCAATGCAAAGAAATAGAGGAAAAGAACAGAATGGGAAAGACTAGAGATCTCGTCAAGAAAATTAGAGATACCAAGGGAACATTTCATGCAAAGATGGGCTCGATAAAGGACAGAAATGGTCTGGACCTAAGAGGAGCAGAAGATATTAAGAAGAGGTGGCAAGAATACACGAAAGAACTGTACAAAAAAGATCTTCACGACCCAGATAATCATGATGATGTGATCACTAATCTAGAGCCAGACATCTTGGAATGTGAAGTCAACTGGGCCTTATGAAGCATCACTACAAACAAAGCTAGTGGAGGTGATGGACTTCCAGTTGAGCTGTTTCAAATCCTAAAAGATGATGCTGTGAAAGTGCTGCACTCAATACATCAGCAAATTTGGAAAACTCAGCAGTGGCCACAGGCCTGGAAAAGGTCTGTTTTCATTCCAATCCCAAAGAAAGGCAATGCCAAAGAATGCTCAAACTACTGCACAATTGCACTCATCTCACATGCTAGTAAAGTAATGCTCAAAATTCTCCAAGCCAGGCTTCAGCAATACGTGAACCGTGAACTCCCTGATGTTCAAGCTGGTTTTAGAAAAGGCAGAGGAACCAGAGATCAAATTGCCAACATCCACTGGATCATGGAAAAAGCAAGAGAGTTCCAGAAAAACATCTATTTCTGCT
>NW_024074369.1:0-3193 GCF_014754425.2 Oryx dammah
AAAAAGTAAGTCCAATGTTTTTACCCATATTTTTGCTTTACTGTGTTTTCTTCTTTTCGGATGTTCCAAAATTCTTTCTTTAATCATTTTCAGTCTATTTAGAGTATTTAGTTTAGCCACTGTTTAGGATCTGAGTAAACAATATTGCTCATTAAGAGTAATATTGCATAGGAACCTGGAATGTTAGGTCCATGAATCAAGGCAAATTGAAAGTGGTCAAACAGGAGATGTCAAGAGTGAACATCGACACTTCAGGAATCAGCAAACTAAAATGGACTGGAATGGGTGAATTTAATTCAGATGACCATTACATTTACCACTGTGGGCAGGAAGAAATCCCTTAGAAGAAATGGATTAGCCGTCATAGTCAGCAAAAGAGTCCAAAATGCACTACTTGGATGCAATCTCAAAAACAACAGAATGATCTCTGTTCGTTTCTAAGGCTAACCATTCAATATCACAGTAATCCAAGGCTATGCCCCAACCAGTAATACTGAAGAAGCTGAAACTGAATGGTTCCATGAAGACCCACAAGACCTTCTAGAACTAACACACAAAAAAGATGTCCTTTTCATTATAGGGGCTGGAACGCAAAAGTACGGAATCAAGAAACACTTGGAGTAACAGGCAAATTTGGCCTTGGAGTATAAAATGAAGCAGGGCAAAGGCTAACAGAATTTTACCAAGAGAACGCACTGGTCATAGCAAACACCCTCTTCCAACAACACAAGAGAAGAGACTACACATGGACATCACCAGTTGGTCAACACCGAAATCAGATTGATTATATTCTTTGCAGCTAAAGATGGAGAAGTCCTATACAGTCAGCAAAAACAAGACTGGGAGCTGACTGTGGCTCAGATCATGAACTCCTTATTGCCAAATTCAGACTTAAATTGAAGAAAGTAGGGAAAACCACTAGACCATTCATGTATGACCTAAATCAAATCCCTAACGATTATACAGTGGAAGTGAGAAATAGATTCAAGGGATTAGATTGATAGAGTGCTTGGTGAACTATGGACAGAGGTTTGTGACATTGTACAGGAGACAGGGAGCAAGTCCATCCCCAAGGAAAATAAATGCAAAAAGGCAAAATGGTTGTCTGAGAAGGCCTTAAAATAGCTGTGAAAAGAAGAGAAGCAAAAGGCAAAGGAGAAAAGGAAAGATATAAGCATCTGAATGCAAAGTTCCAAAGAATAGCAAGGAGAGATAAGAAGGCCTTCCTGAGCAAGCATTGTAAAGAAATAGAGGAAAACAATAGAATGGGAAAGTCTAAGGATCTCTTCAAGAAAATTAGAGATACTAAGGGAACATTTCATGCAAAGATGGGCTCAATATAGGACAGAAATGATATGGACCTAACAGAAGCAGAAGATATTAAGAAGAGGTGACAAGAATACACAGAAGAAGTGTACAAAAAGGATCTTCATGACCCAGGTAATCACGATGGTGTGATCACTCACCTAGAGCCAGACATCCTGGAATGTGAAGTCAATTGAGGGTTAGGAAGCATCACTGCGGACAAAGCTAGTGGAGGTGATGGAATTCCAGTTGAGCTATTTCAAATCCTAAAAGATAATTCTGTGAAAGGGCTGTAATCAATATGCCAGCAAATTTGGAAAACTCAGCACTGGCCACAGGACTGGAAAAGGTCAGTTTTCATTCTAATCCCAAAGAAAGGCAATGCCAACGAATGCTCAAACTACCACACAACTGCACTCATCTCACACGCTAGCTGGACACGACTGAGTGAGTTCACTTTCACTTTTCACTTTCCTGCATTGGAAAAGGAAATGGCAGCCCGCTCCAGTGTTCTTGCCTGGGGAATCTCAGGGACAGGGGAGCCTGATGGGCTGTCTCTGGGGTCGCACAGAGTCGGACATGACTGAAGCAACTTGGCAGCAGCAGCACCAGCAGCACACGCTAGTAAAGTAATGCTCAAAACTCTCCAAGCCAGGCTTCAGCAATATGTGAACCATGAACTTCCAGATGTTCAAGCTGATTTTAGAAAAGGCAGAGAAACCAGACATCAAATTGCCAACATCCGCTGGATCATAAAAAAAGCAAGAGAGTTCCAGAAAAACATCTATTTCTGCTTTATTGCCTATGCTGAAGCCTTTGACTGTGTGGATCACAATAAACTGTGGAAAATTCTGAAAGAGATGGGAATACCAGACCACCTGACCTGCCTCTTGAGAAATCTGTATGCAGGTCAGGAAGCAACAGTTAGAACTGGACATGAAACAACAGACTGGTTCCAAATAGGAAAAAGAGTACATCAAGGCTGTATATTGTCACCCTGCTTATTTAACTTTTATGCAGAGTAAGTACATCATGAGAAATGTTTGGCTGGATGAAACACAAACTGGAATCAAATAACCACAGATATGCAGATGACACTACTCTGATGGCAGAAAGTGATGAAGACCTAAAGAGCCTCTTGATGAAAGTGAAAGTGGAGAGTGAAAAAGTTGTTGATCACTTCATGGGAAATAGATGGGGAAAAAGTGGAAACAGTGTCAGACTTTATTTTTGGGGCTCCAAAATCACTGCAGATGTTGACTGCAGCCATGAAATTAAAAAACACATACTCCTTGGAAGAAAAGTTATGACCAACCTACACAACATTTTAAAAAGCAGAGACATTACTTTGCCAACAAAAGTCCGACTTCAAAGCTATGGTTTTTCCAATGGTCATGTATGGATGTGAGAGTTGGACTGTGAAGAAAGTTGAGTGCCAAAGAAGTGATGCTTTTGAACTGTGGTGTTGGAGAAGACTCTTTAGAGTCCCTTGGACTGCAAGGAGATCCAACCAGTCCATCCTAAAGGAAATCAGTCCTGAATATGCATTGAACGGACTGATGTTGAAGCTGAAACTTCAATAATTTGGCCACCTGATGCGAATAGCTGATTCATTGGAAAGAGACCCTGATGCTGGGAAAGACTAAAGGCAGAAGGAGAAGGGTCGACAGAGGATGAGATGGTTGGATGGCATCACCGACTCAATGGGCATGAGTTTGAGTAAAGGCAGAGTTTGTGATGGACAGGGAGGCCTGGCGTGCTGCAGTCCATGGGGTCACAAAGAGTTGGACATGACTGAGCGACTGAACTGAACTGAACTGATATTATGAAAATTTTTTTCCACTCTGTGGCTTGGCATTTCATTATCTTACTGGTGTCTTTGTTTTTA
>NW_024074370.1:0-1590 GCF_014754425.2 Oryx dammah
CAGGCGAGATGAGGCCCTTTTCCGCTGAGGCGTCTCGAGGCAAATCACCCCTTCCCTCTTGAACTTCGAAAGGGTCGTTCACACTCTTGGTGCAACTCAAGATTTTCCCCGACATACCAGCCTCCACTCAAGAGAAACATCGAGGGTCCCGCCCACATCAAGAGGAGCCCCGTTTCCTCCTCAAAGCTCAAGATGAGTGTTCCTTTCCCTGCTTCGTCGGAAAGGATTCCCGGCTTTGCTGTTGCATCTCGGAGGCGGCGCTCTCCACAGTAAAGTCAAGAGGAACTCCAGGGGTCGCGCCACCATTCCCAATGTGCACAAAATGTCTCTGTCCACTCCAGAAGAACCTGATTTCCCTGCACTTCCTTGACATGCACGCCGAGGATCGACTCACACCACAGTGGCACGTGTGACAGCCCTGTCGGAAAGCCTCGTGGGAATGCCTCCAAAGAATGCCAGAGATCCCTGTATCAAGGCGCCGGAAAGCCTGCCACGGCTGTTCCAGCTCGTGAGGAAAGCTGAATTCCATGTCCCCACTCGAGACGAGGACTGACTCCCGTGTGGAGCCTCCAGAAGGACCCCAAGATCCATGTCAGCACTGGAGAGGAATCCTCAGGTTCTGTCATACTCCACAAGAGGTCTTAGGCCTCGGAACCGACCGCAGAGGAATCCTGACAGTCCCCTCGTAACTCGAATGGAGACTGGACTGTCCTGAGGCCACAAGGGAGGGTCCCAGTGGTCCCCGTCGTAACTCGAGAAGGACCAACTGCAACTCGAGAAAATCCAGGAGATTCTCCTCTCCTGGCGAGATGAGGCCCTTTTCCGCTGAGGCGTCTCGAGGCAAATCACCCTTTCCCTCTTGAACTTCGAAGGGTCCTTCACCACCTTGCTGCAACTCAAGAAGTTCCCCGACATACCCGCCTCCACTGGAGAGGAACACCGAGGGTCCCGCCCACATCAAGAGGAGCCCCGTTTCCTCCTCAAAGCTCGAGATGAGGGTTCCTTTCCCTGCTTCGTCGGGAAAGGATTCCCGGCTTTGCTGTCGCATCTCGGAAGTGGCGCTCTCCACAGGAAAGTCGAGAGTAACTCCAGGGGTAGTGCCAGCATTCCCAATGTGCACAAATGTCTCAGTCCACTCCAGAAGAACCTGATTTCCCTGCACTTCCTCGACATGCACGCCGTGGATCGATTCACACCACAGTGGCACGTGTGACAGCCCTGTCGGAAAGCTTCGTGGGAAAGCTTCCAAAGAATGCCACAGATCCCTGTATCAAGGCGCCGTTAAGCCTGCCACTGCTTCTCCAGCTCTTGAGGAAAGCAGACATGCATGTACCCACTTGAGAGGAGGACTGAATCCCTTCTGCAGCCTGCAGAAGGACCCCAAGGTCCATGTCAGCACTGGAGAGGAATCCTCAGTTTCCGTCATGGACTCCACACGAGGTCTTAGGCCATGGCACCGACTGGAGAGGAATCCCGACAGGCCCCTCGCAACTTGCATGGAGACTAGCTTGTCCTGAGGCCAAAAGGGAGGGTCCGAGAGGTCCCCGTCGTAACTCGAGAAGGTCCCGCCGCAACTCGAGAAAATCCAGG
>NW_024074370.1:1600-3190 GCF_014754425.2 Oryx dammah
CAGGCGAGATGAGGCCCTTTTCCGCTGAGGCGTCTCGAGGCAAATCACCCCTTCCCTCTTGAACTTCGAAAGGGTCGTTCACACTCTTGGTGCAACTCAAGATTTTCCCCGACATACCAGCCTCCACTCAAGAGAAACATCGAGGGTCCCGCCCACATCAAGAGGAGCCCCGTTTCCTCCTCAAAGCTCAAGATGAGTGTTCCTTTCCCTGCTTCGTCGGAAAGGATTCCCGGCTTTGCTGTTGCATCTCGGAGGCGGCGCTCTCCACAGTAAAGTCAAGAGGAACTCCAGGGGTCGCGCCACCATTCCCAATGTGCACAAAATGTCTCTGTCCACTCCAGAAGAACCTGATTTCCCTGCACTTCCTTGACATGCACGCCGAGGATCGACTCACACCACAGTGGCACGTGTGACAGCCCTGTCGGAAAGCCTCGTGGGAATGCCTCCAAAGAATGCCAGAGATCCCTGTATCAAGGCGCCGGAAAGCCTGCCACGGCTGTTCCAGCTCGTGAGGAAAGCTGAATTCCATGTCCCCACTCGAGACGAGGACTGACTCCCGTGTGGAGCCTCCAGAAGGACCCCAAGATCCATGTCAGCACTGGAGAGGAATCCTCAGGTTCTGTCATACTCCACAAGAGGTCTTAGGCCTCGGAACCGACCGCAGAGGAATCCTGACAGTCCCCTCGTAACTCGAATGGAGACTGGACTGTCCTGAGGCCACAAGGGAGGGTCCCAGTGGTCCCCGTCGTAACTCGAGAAGGACCAACTGCAACTCGAGAAAATCCAGGAGATTCTCCTCTCCTGGCGAGATGAGGCCCTTTTCCGCTGAGGCGTCTCGAGGCAAATCACCCTTTCCCTCTTGAACTTCGAAGGGTCCTTCACCACCTTGCTGCAACTCAAGAAGTTCCCCGACATACCCGCCTCCACTGGAGAGGAACACCGAGGGTCCCGCCCACATCAAGAGGAGCCCCGTTTCCTCCTCAAAGCTCGAGATGAGGGTTCCTTTCCCTGCTTCGTCGGGAAAGGATTCCCGGCTTTGCTGTCGCATCTCGGAAGTGGCGCTCTCCACAGGAAAGTCGAGAGTAACTCCAGGGGTAGTGCCAGCATTCCCAATGTGCACAAATGTCTCAGTCCACTCCAGAAGAACCTGATTTCCCTGCACTTCCTCGACATGCACGCCGTGGATCGATTCACACCACAGTGGCACGTGTGACAGCCCTGTCGGAAAGCTTCGTGGGAAAGCTTCCAAAGAATGCCACAGATCCCTGTATCAAGGCGCCGTTAAGCCTGCCACTGCTTCTCCAGCTCTTGAGGAAAGCAGACATGCATGTACCCACTTGAGAGGAGGACTGAATCCCTTCTGCAGCCTGCAGAAGGACCCCAAGGTCCATGTCAGCACTGGAGAGGAATCCTCAGTTTCCGTCATGGACTCCACACGAGGTCTTAGGCCATGGCACCGACTGGAGAGGAATCCCGACAGGCCCCTCGCAACTTGCATGGAGACTAGCTTGTCCTGAGGCCAAAAGGGAGGGTCCGAGAGGTCCCCGTCGTAACTCGAGAAGGTCCCGCCGCAACTCGAGAAAATCCAGG
>NW_024074371.1:0-3190 GCF_014754425.2 Oryx dammah
AGTTGCAACAAGGGTGTGAAAGTCCCTTTCGAACTTCAAGAGGGAAGGTGTGATTTGCCACGAGAGGCCTCAGCAGAAAAGGGCCTCATTTCACCTGGAGGGGAGAACCTCCTGGATTTTCTCGAGTTGTGGCGGGACCTTCTCGAGTTACGACATTGACCTCTGGGACCCTCCCTTGTGAACTCATTAAAGGCCAGTCTCCATGCGAGTTGCGAGCGGCCTGTCGGTAATCCTCTGCATTCGGTGCCATGGCCTTAATCCTCGTCTGGAGTCTATGACGGAACCTGAGGATACCACTCCACTGTTGACATGGATCTTGGGGTACTTACGGAGGCAAACACAGGGGAGTCTGTCCTAGTCTCGAGTGGGGACATGCACGTCCGCATTCCTCACGAACTGGAGCAGCCGCGACAGACTTACCCTCGCCTTGATACAGGGATCTTCGCATGCCATGGAGGCTTTCCAACGAGGGTTTCCCAGAGGGATGTCATACGTGCCACTGTGGTGTGAGTCGATCCTCGGTGTGCAAGTCTACGCAGTGCAGGGAAATCAGGTTATTCTGCAGTGGACTGAGACATTTTGTGCACAATGGGAATGGTGGCACCACCGCTGGAGTTCCTCTCAAATTTCCTGTGGAGAGCCCCTCCTTTGAGATGCGCCAGGAAGGCCGGGAATCCATTCCCCACGAAGCAGGGAATAGAACCCTCATCTCGAGCTATGAGGAGGAAACGGGGCTCCTCTTGATGTGGGCGGGACCCTCGGGGTTCCTCTCGAGTGGAGGCGGGTATGTAGGGGAACTTCTTGAGTTGCAGCAAGGGTGTGAAGGACCCTTTCGAAGATCAAGGGGGAAGGTGTGATTTGCCTCGAGACGCCTCAGCGGAATCGGGCCTCATTTCACCTGGATGGGAGAACCTCGTGGATTTTCTCGAGTTGTGGTGGAACCTTCTGGAGTTACGACGTTGACGCCTGGGACCCTCCATTGTGGCCTCAGGAAAGGCCAGTCTCCATGTGACTTCAGAGCAGCCTTCGGGAATTCTCTGCATTCCGTGCCATGGCCTATGTCCTCGTCTGGAGTCTATGATGGAACCTGATGATTCCTCTCCACTGCTGTCATGGATCTTGGGGTACTTACAGAGGCAACCACAGGGGAGTCTGTCCTAGTCTCGAGTGGGGACATGCACGTCCGCATTCCTCACGAGTTGGAGCAGCCGCGACAGGCTTACCCTCGCCTTGATATAGGGATCTTCGGCATGCCATGGTGGCTTTCCCACGAGGATTTCCCACAGGGCTGTCACACGTGCCACTGTGGTGTGAGTCGATCCTCGGTGTGCAAGTCGACGCAGTGCAGGGAAATCAGTTTCTTCTGCAGTAGACTGAGACATTTTGTGCACATTGGGAATGGTGGTACCACCGCTGGAGTTCCTCTAGTATTTCCTGTGGAGAGCGCCTCCTCCGAGATGCGCCAGGAAAGCCGGGAATCCTTTCGCGACGAAGCAGGGAATGGAACCCTCATCTATTGCTATGAGGAGAAAACGGGGCTCCTCTTGATGTGGGCGGGACCCTCGGGGTTCCTCTCGAGTGGAGGCGGGTATGCAGGGGAACTTCTTGAGTTGAAGCAAGGGTGTGAAGCACCCTTTCGAAGATCAAGAGGGAAGGTGTGATTTGCCTCGAGACGCCTCAGCGGAAAAGGGCCTCATCTAGCCTGGAGGGGAGAACCTCGTGGATTTACTCGAGTTGTGGCGGGACCTTCTCGAGTTACGATGTTGACCTCTGGGGCCCTCCCTTGTGGCCTCAGGAAAGGCCAGTCTCCATGCGAGTTGCGAGCGGCCTGTCTGGAATCCTATGCAGTCGGTACCGGGGCCTAAGTCCTCGTGTGGAGTCTATGACGGAACCTGAGGATTACTCTCCAGTGCTGACATGGATCTTGGGGTACTTCTGAAGAAACCACAGGGAAGTCTGTCTTTGTCTCGAGTGGGGACATGAAGGTCCGCTTTCCTCATGAGCTGAAGCAGCCATGGCAGGCTTCCCGTCTCCTTGATACAGGGATCTGCGGAATTCCATGGAGGCTTTCCCACGAGGGTTTCCCACAGGGCTGTCACATGTGCCACTGTGGTGTGAGTCGATCCTCGACGTGCAGATCGAGGCAGTGCCTGGAAATCAGGTTCTTCTGAAGTGGACTGAGACATTTTGTGCACATTGGGAATGGTGGCACCAGCCCTGGAGTTCCTTTAGACTTTCCTGTGGAGAGCGCCTCCTCCGAGGTTCACCACGAAAGCCGGGAATACTTTCCCGACGAAGCAGGGAAAGGAACCCTCATCTCGAGCTATGAGGAGGAAACTGGGTTCCTCTTGATGTGGGCGGGACCCTCGGGGTTCCTCTCGAGTGGAGGCGGGTATGTAGGGGAACTTCTTGAGTTGCAACAAGGGTGTGAATTTCCCTTTCGAAGTTCAAGAGGGAAGGTGTGATTTGCCTCAAGACGCTTCAGCGGAAAAGGGCCTCATCTAGCCTGGAGGGGAGAACCTCGTGGATTTTCTCGAGTTGTGGCGGGACCTTCTCGAGTTATGACGTTGACCTCTGGGACCCTCCGTTGTGGCCTCAGGAATGGCCAGTCTCCATGCGAGTTGTGAGCCACCTGTCCGGAATCCTATGCATTCCGTGCCATGGCCTAAGTCCTCGTCTGGAGTCTATGATGGAATCTGAGGATTCCTCCCCACTGCTGACATGGATTTGTGGTAATTCCGCAGGCAACCACAGGGGAGTCTGTCCTAGTCTCGAGTGGGGACATGCACGTCCGCATTCCTCACGAGCTGGAGCAGCCGCGGCAGGCTTCCCGTTGCCTTGATACTGGGATCTGCGGCATTCCATGGAGGCTTTCCCACGAGGGTTTCCCACAGGGCTGTCACACTTGCGACTTTGGTGTGAGCCGATCCTCGGTGTGCAAGTCTACGCAGTGCAGGGAAATCAGGTTCTTCTGCAGGGACGGAAATATTTTGTGCAGTTCGGGAATGGTGGCACCACCGCTGGAGTTCCTCTCGAATTTCCTGTGGAGAGCGCCTCCTCCGAGATGAGGCAGAAAAGCCGGGAATCCTTTCCCGACGAAGCAGGGAATGGTAACCTCATCTAGGACTATGAGGAGGAAACGAGGGTTCCTCTTGATGTGGGCGGGACCCTCGGGGTTCCTCTCGAGTGG
>NW_024074373.1:0-3188 GCF_014754425.2 Oryx dammah
CTCTCCCCTCCCCCATCTCCCCTCCCCGTCACCTGCTCCCAGCTCACACTTCTTCCCTCCCCTGCCTCCTAACCTCTCCTGTGGCCCAGCCCATGCAAAGGGGTACCCTGGCCCTGTTCTGGGCCCTGGCGGTGTGGGAGGTGGTGTCCCCTCTGCTGGCCCTCCTCGCCTCCCTGAGACCTCTGCCCACGCCGCGCAGTGTTTGAGTTCATGCCGTACATGGGCATCACCCTGGCCACCATGTTCACCATGCTGAGGCTCGCCAATGAAGCCAAGATGCGCCAGGTGATCTGTGGTGGTAAGTGTCCCACCTGGGCCTGCAGGTCTGGCCCGATCAGGGTGCCAAAGGGAGGAGGTGGGTAGACAGGTAGAGACGAAAGGGCAGTGGGAATCGCAGGAGAGGGAGGCCAGGCAAAGGGTCCCAGCTTGGGCTTGACATGGGTCATTTATATCTGATTGCCTTGCCCCAGGTTTTAATTATGTCATGTTTTTGTGAGCCCAAATCCCCAATACCTGAGAAAAGTAGGACAAAACGTGTTTGCCATTCTTTGCTTTGGAGTCCCCAGGATCTGAGTGAAAAAGTCTTCTTCCAGGTCTCACCCTTGACCTTGCCACATGAACCTCAAGGCTGGGGGCCCAGTCACACCTGTGTGCTCCAACCCTCGGGGGGAGTCTTTCACCCTCAGACAGGGAGGCGCTTCATGCAGGACAAAACTTAGGGAGCTGGGAGGGGAGTTGGAAAGGCAGACAGAGAGGAATGCAGGAGATTTTTCTAGCAGCATCTTTGGCCGTCTCAGTAACCTGCTGGTTATGGAAGTGTGAAGGCTCCTCCTGAGGAGGCAGCCCTAGAAGGCTTTGTTCTGCGTCCTGGCCCCTGGGGCTCACTGCACACCCCCCGGGGCAGCTATGGAGACCTTCTGCGAGACAGTGCAGTTTTACCTGAGGCACCTAGAGGACAGTGTGTACCCCGTGATGACTGAGGACCAGTTTGCGGTGAAGCTGTTCCCCATGTATCGCTACTTCGTGACGGTGTGGCTGCGGAACAACAACCCGGAGGTGAGACAGGCCCTGCTGGGTGGGGGTTGGAGCCCGTGGTCCTTGGGTCATCGCTCTCCAGCCTGTGCAGCTGGCAGAGCTGAGACACCATGGGGTCCAAGGAAGTGGAGACCTGATTAATGGCAGAGCCACGGGGGCCCTGGAGAGGTGTCTTGATAAAGGCCCCTGGAGTTGCTGGACCAGGGTCCCTGTTACACGTGTGCCGGGCCCTCTCTGAGCGGTTCACTTGTGGGAGCCACTTCCACGCCAACTCTGGGCCACAAGACTGTTTTACAAATGAGGAAACAGAGACACAGAGAGGTTGAGTACCTGTCCAAGGTCACCTGAGTGACAGATCAGGACAGGCTTCGCACCTGTGGGGCCCGGGGGAGGCCTGGACCCTACTCCAAGGTCCCCTCTGTCACCTGTCCTTGATTCCGAGGCTGGGGCCAATGCCACAGGGGGTCCTGGCCGAGGGGGTTCTAGAGACCCGGCTCCTGTGCTAGGTGAAGCTGGGGGTCATCAAGTCCCTGAAGCCCATGCTGAGCCTCCTCCTGCCCAATGATGACCTGCGGGAGCAGGTGTATGACTACATCCCCCTGCTGCTGGCAGAGTACCAGGGCAGCCTGGAGGCGCTCTTCATCACGCAGGTGAGGGGCCTGGGCTGGGGGCTCAGGGTATTTCGGGCTCCTGAGTGTCCCATGGGGTATCGGCCGGGTGGGAGATGGAGCCACGGGACCTGGCACTTGCCCGATTGCCAAGAGACAGATGCTGCTGTTCCACGTATGTTAGTCACTCAGTCATGTCTGACTCTTCGGAACCCCATGGACTGTATCCCACCAGGATTCTCTGTCTGTGGGATTTCCCAGGCAAGAATACTAGAATGGTTGCCTGTTCCTTCTCAAGGGGATCTTCCCGGCCCAGAAATCGAAGCTAGGTCTCTCATTTTGCAGGCAGATTCTTTACTCTCTGAGCCACCAGGGAAGCCAGGCAGAAAGGATGATACCTCAAAGGGTTCTGGGGCCCACAGTGAGGCCACAACTTTCACATTGGCTTCCTAAGGCTGTTGTAACAAAGAACCAGGAGGCAGGTGGCTTAAAACAACAGAAATGTGTTCCATCATGGTCCTGGAGGCCGGCACTCTGAAGTCAAGGTGTTGGCAGGCTGTGCTCCTTCTGCAGGCTCTGGGGGAGAATCTTGCCCTTCCAGCTGCTGGTGGCCCAGGCACTGCGTCACTCCAGGGTCCTCCTCCGTCATCACATGGCCATCTCTGGGTCTCTCTCTCTGTGTCTTCTCTTCTCATAAGGACAGCGGTGCTTGGATCTAAGGTGTTGTCAGGGTGATCTCATCTTGAGAGCCATAACTAATTACGTCTGTAAAGACCCTATTTCCAAGTGAGGTCACATTTTGAGGTTCTGGGTGGACATGGATTCTGGGGGGGAACACCATTCAACCTCTTACCAGCCTTGAACGCATGTGAGATGGAGTTTTTGCAAGATTCTGAGCTGAGTTGTGACCTGGGGTGTTGTATACTGTGAAGGGGGTCACTCATTTACAGACGAGGCGAGACCTTTCTCCTCGTGAAAGCTGGGAACAGAAATGAACGTGCCAGATTTGGGGAGCCACGTGCAGATCTGTCTAAAAGTTGGAATGCACCTTCCAGTGACTAGAAGAGAAAGGGGAAGAAGGCCTTGAACGCCATGCTCTGTGGCCTAGTGCAGCCCTGCCGAGCTGTAGTGTTCACGGCAATCCTCCGAGGCGGCTGGAAACAGAGTCGGACTCAGGGGTCTGGGCGGAGCTTGAGAGGTGGCCTCTCTGCCCAACTCCCAGGGGATACTGATACCTCCAGAGCAGGGAGCACGTCAAGGAGCAAAGGTCTGGCGTGTGACCTGAGTCGGTCGAAGGTCGCCTGCCACCGTTTCCCGCCCGCGGCAGGTCTTGAGGCAGATCCTGGAGATGTCCGTCATCACTAACAGCCCCGTCCCGCAGATGCAGCTGCACACCATCTTCACGGAGCTGCACATCCAGGTGAGCCCCAGGGCCGCGCGGGGCGGGGCCTTCTCCTGGGCGGGGCCTTCTCCGGGGCGGGTCAGGGGAGGCGGGCTGGGGGCGGGTCAGGGGAGGCGGGCTGGGGGCGGGTCAGGGGAGGCGGG
>NW_024074374.1:0-3186 GCF_014754425.2 Oryx dammah
CTAGATCTGATAGATAGAGTGCCTGATGAACTATGGAATGAGGTTCGTGACATTGTACAGGAGACAGGGATCAAGACCATCCCCATGGAAAAGAAATGCAAAAAAGCAAAATGGCTGTCTGGGGAGGCCTTACAAATAGCTGTGAAAAGAAGAGAGGCAAAAAGCAAAGGAGAAAAGGAACGATATAAGCATCTGAATGCAGAGTTCCAGAGAATAGCAAGAAGAGATAAGAAAGCCTTCTTCAGCAATCAGTGCAAAGAAATAGAGGAAAACAACAGAATGGGAAATACTAGAGATCTCTTCAAGAAAATTAGAGATACCAAGGGAACATTTCATGCAAAGATGGGCTCGATATAGGACAGAAATTGTCTGGACCTAACAGAAGCAGAAGATATTAAGAAGAGGTGGCAAGAATACACAGAAGAACTGTACAAAAAAGATCTTCATGACCCAGATAATCACGATGGTGTGATCACTAATCTAGAGCCCGACATCCTGCAATGGAAGTCAAGTGGGCCTTAGAAAGCATCACTACGAACAAAGCTAGTGGAGGTGATGGAATTCCAGTTGAGCTGTTTCAAATCCTGAAAGATGATGCTGTGAAAGTGCTACACTCAATATGCCAGCAAATTTGGAAAACTCAGCAGTGGCCACAGGACTGGAAAAGGTCAGTTTTCATTCAAATCCCAAAGAAAGGCAATGCCAAAGAATGCTCAAACTACCGCACAATTGCACTCATCTCACATGCTAGTAAAGTAATGCTCAAAATTCTCCAAGCCAGGCTTCAACAATACATGAACCGTGAACTTCCTGATGTTCAAGCTGGTTTTCGAAAAGGCAGAGGAACCAGAGATCAAATTGCCAACATCTGTTGGATCATCAAAAAAGCAAGAGAGTTTCAGAAAAACATCTATTTCTGCTTTATTGACTATGCCAAAGCCTTTGACTGTGTGGATCACAATAAACTGTGGAAAATTCTGAAAGAGAGGGGAATACCAGACCACCTGACCTGCCTCTTGAGAAACCTGTATGCAGTTCAGGAAGCAATAGTTAGAACTGGACATGGAACAACAGACTGGTTCCAAATAGGAAAAGGAGTACGTCAAGGTTGTATATTGTCACCCTGCTTATTTAACTTATATGCAGAGTACATCATGAGAAATGCTAGACTGGAAGAAACACAAGCTGGAATCAAGATTGCCAGGAGAAATGTCAATCACCTCAGATATGCAGATGATACCACCCTTATGGCAGAAAGTGAAGAGGAACTAAAAAGCCTCTTGATGAAAGTGAAAGTGGAGAGTGAAAAAGTAGGCTTAAAGCTCAACATTCAGAAAACGAAGATCATGGCATCTGGTCCCATCACTTCATGGGAAATAGATGGGAAAACAGTGGAAACAGTATCAGACTTTACTTTTTTAGGCTCCAAAATCACTGAAGATGGTGATTGCAGCCATGAAATTAAAAGACGCTTACTCCTTGGAAGAAAAGTTATGACCGACCTAGATAGTATATTCAAAAGCAGAGACATTACTTTGCCGACTAAGGTCCTTCTAGTCAAGGCTATGGTTTTTCCTGTGGTCATGTATGGATATGAGAGTTGGACTGTGAAGAAGGCTGAGCACCGAAGAACTGATGCTTTTGAACTGTGGTGTTGGAGAAGACTCTTGAGAGTCCCTGGGACTGCAAGGAGATCCAACCAGTCCATTCTGAAGGAGATCAGCCCTGGGATTTCTTTGGAAGGAATGATGCTAAAGCTGAAACTCCAGTACTTTGGCCACCTTATGTGAAGAGTTGACTCATTGGAAAAGACTCTGATGCTGGAAGGGATTGTGGGCAGGAGGAGAAGGGGACAACAGAGGATTAGATGGCTGGATGGCATCACTGACTCGATGGACGTGAGTCTGAGTGAACTCCGGGAGTTGGTGATGGACAGGGAGGCCTGGCGTGCTGCGATTCATGGGGTCGCAAAGAGTCAGACACGACTGAGAGACTGAACTGAACTGACATATATATGTATATATATATATCTATATAATATATAGATATATCTATCAAATGTCTACAGGATGGCTTCCCTGGTGACCCAACGGTAAAGAATCCAGCTGACAATGCAGAAGACACAAATCTGGGAAGATCCTATATGCTGCAGAGCAACTAAGTCCATGCACCGCAACTACTGAGCCAGCCCTCTAGAGCTTGGGCGCTGCAAGTACCGAAGCCCGCATGCCCTTGAGCCCATGCTCTGCAACAACAGAAACCTCCGCAGTGAAAAGCCCACGCGCCACAACTAGAGTAGTCCCTGCTCACCGCAACTAGATAAAGTCCACGCAACGGAGACCTAGCACAGCCAAATAAATAAAAGTCTACAGGAGTCATACTGTTGTTGGTGGTGAAACCACTGTTGAAATTTTCCCCTAAGGAAATACTAAAAGATATGAACAGAGATTTATGCCAAGTATTCATCACATTCTTCTTCATACCTAGAAAAAAAACTGAAAACAATCCAAATGTTTAATCTTGGGGACATGTCAAAAGGCATTCACAGACATTCATGGGATGAAATATCACACCAACATGAAAATGGTATGTTTGAAGACTTTTTCAACAATCTGAAAAAATACTCAACATGTCCACCTAAGTATGTGAATCATATTCAAGACAGTCTTCTGTACTATTTCAATGGTTTTAAAAGTATTAGCGATTAGAGACAGAGAAGGCAATGGAACCCCACTTCAGTACTCTTGCCTGGCAAATCCCATGGATGGAGGAGCCTGGTGGGCTGCAGTCCATGGGGTCACTAAGAGTCGGACACGACTGAGCGACTTCACTTTCACTTTTCACTTCCATGCATTGGAGAAGGAAATGGCAACCCACTCCAGTGTTCTTGCCTGGGGAATCCCAGGGATGGGGGAGCCTGGTAGGCTACCATCTCTGGGGTTGCACAGAGTCGGACATGACTGAAGCAACTTAGCAGCAGCAGCAGCAGCGATTAGAGACAGAAACAAGATATGTCAAAATATAAATTATAATTGTCTCAGAAGGGTTTTCTTTTCTTTTTTTTGGTATTTTCCAATTTTAAACAATGAATATGTATAACTTTTACAATCAGAAAAACCACCAAAATGTTGTTGAGTCACTAAGTCATGTCTGACTGTTTGTGAACCCATGGATTGTAGCCACCAG
>NW_024074375.1:0-3185 GCF_014754425.2 Oryx dammah
ACTGTGAAATTCCAGATGTACAAGCTGGATTTAGAAAAGGCAGAAAAACCAGAGACCAAATTGCCAATGTTCACTGGATCATGGAAGAAGCCAGAGAATTCCAGGAAAACATTTACTTCTGCCTCACTGATTATGCTAAAGCCTTTGACTGTGTGGATCACAACAAATTGTGGAAAATTCTAAAAGAGATGGGATTACCAGACCACCTTACCTGTCTCCTGAGAAACTTGTATGCAGGTCAAGAAGCAACAGTTAGAAGTGGACACAGAACAGATTGGTTCAAACTTGGGAAAGGAGTGTGACAAAGCTGTATATTGTCACCCTGCTTATTTAACTTCTATGCAGAGTACATCATGAGAAATGCTGGGCTGGATGAACCACAAGCTGGAATCAAGATTGCTGGGAGAATATCAACAACTTCAGATATGCAGATGATACGACTCTAATAGCAGAAAATGAAGACAAACTAAAGAGCCTCTTGATGAAAGTGAAAGAGGAGAGTGAAAAAGCTGGCTTAAAGCTCAACATTCAGAAAACGAAGATCATGGCATCTGGTCCCATCACTTTATGACAAATAGAAGAGGAAAAAGTGGAAACAGTGACAGATTTTATTTTCTTGGGCTCTAGATTCACTGCAAATGGTGACTGCGGCCATGAAATTAAAAGACTCCTGCTCCTTGGAAGAAAAGATATCACAAACCTCAACTGCATATTAAAAAGCAGAGACATCACTTTGCCAACAAGATCCATATAGCCAAGGCTATGGTTTTTCTACTAGTCATACAGATGTTAGAATTGGAACATAAAGAAAGGCTAAGCACTAAAGAATTGATGTTTTTGAATTGTGGTGCTGGAGAAGACTCCTGAGAGACTCTGGGATAGCAAGGACAGCAAACCAGTCAATTGTAAAGGAAATCAACCCTGAACATTGTTGGAAGGACTGATGCTGAAGCTGAAGCTCCAATACTTTGGCCACCGGATGGAAAGAGTCAAATGACTGGAAAAGACCCTGAGTACAGGAGGAGAAGGGGCAACAGAGGATGAGCTGGCTCAATGGCATCACTGACTCAATGGACATGAATTTGAGCAAACTCCAGGATATAGCAAGGACAGGAAAGCTTGACACACTGTAGTTCATGGGGTTGCAAAAAGTCATACACAACTTGGAGAGTGAACAAAAAAATTTTTTTTTAATTCCCAACAAACAAAAGTCCAGGACTGAATGGCTTCATAGGTGAACTCTATCAAACCTTTAAAGAAGAGTTAACTCATCCTTCTCAAAGTGTTCCAAAAAAACTGGAGACAAAGGAATCCTTTTGAATTTATTCTGTGATGACAGTATCACTTTGATATCAAAACTAGAAAGATACCATACAAAGAGAAAATTACAGGCCAATATAACTAAAGAACACAGATGCAAACATCCTCAACACAATCTTAGCAAACTGAAGCCAGCAATACAGCAAAAGAATCATTTACCATGATCAACTGGGATTTATCCCAAGAATGAAAGGATTTTTCAATATCCACATATCAATCAATGATAGACCATATCAACAAACTGAAGAATAAAATCCATATGATCATCTTAATAGATACAGAAAAAAACTTTTGACAAAATTCAACATCCATTTATGATAAAAAAAAAAAAGTCTCAGGAAAGTAGGCATAGAGTGAACATATCTCAACATAATAAAGGCCAGGTATGATAAGCCCACAACTAACATCATAACCAGTAGTGAAAAGCTGAAAGCATTTCCTCTAAGATCAGGAACAAGACAAGGATCTCTGCTTTTATTCAACATAATTTTGGAAGTCCTAATGGCAACCCACTCCAGTATTCTTGCCTGTAGAATCCCATGGAGGAAGGAGCCTGGTAGGCTACAGTCCACGGGGTCGCAAAGAGTCGGACACGACTGAGCGACTTCATCTATCATCTATGTCATCTAGCCATGACAATCAGACAAGAAAAAGAAATAAAAAGAATCCAAATTTGAAAGGAAGAAGCAAAACCGTCACTGTAGATAGCATGATATTATATACAAAGAAAATCCTAAGACACCTCCAGAAAATACTAAAGCTCATCGATGAATTTGATAAAGTTGTGGGATAAAAAATTAATACACAGAAATATGTTGCATTTCAATATAACAAACAATCAGAAAGAGAAATTAAGGAAACAATCCCATTTACCATAGCATCAAAAAAAGTAAAATAACTAGGGATAAAACTACATGAGGTGGTAAAAGACTCATACTCTGTAAACTATGATGCTCATGAAGGAAACTGAAGACAGCACAAACATATGGAAAGATATAGTGTGTTCATGGAATAGAAGACTTAATATTGCTAAAATGACCATATTACCCAAGGAAATCTACAGATTCAATGCAATCCCTATCAAACTACCAAGGGTATTTTTCACAGAAATAGAACAAATAATTTTAAAATGTATGGAAACACAAAAGACCCCAGATAGCCCAAATAACCTTGAGAAAGAACAGAACTGTAGGATTCACACTCTCTGATTTCAGACTATACTACAAAGCTACAGTAAGCAAATGAGTGTGGTACTGGCACAAACCAGACACACAGATCAATAGAGAGCCCAGAAAGAAACCTATGCACTTAAGGTCAATCAACAATAAAGGAGGTGAAAATATACAAGAAAGACAGTCTCTTCAATAAGTGGTGCTAAGAAAACTGGAAAGTTCCATGTAAAAGAATGAAATTAGAAATTTCTCTAACACCATATACTAAAATAAGCTCAAAATGAATTAAAAACTTAAATGCAAGGCTGGAAGTGATAAAACCCCTAGAATCAAACCTACGCACAACACTCTTTGACATAAATGGTAGCAATGTTTTTTGGATCTTGTCTCCTAGTCACTTGATCATGTCTGACTCTTTTTGCAGCTCCATGGACTGTAACCCACCAGGCTCCTCTGTTCATAGATTTCTCAGGCAAGAATACTGGAGTGGATGGCCGTTTCCTTCTCCAGGGGATCTTCCTGACTCAGAGATCAAACCCAGGTTTCCTGCATTGCAGGAAGAATCTTTACCATCTGAGCAACCAGGAAAGCCAACAGCAAAGGAAATAAAAGCAAAAACAAGCAAATATGACCTAATTAAACTTGGAAGTTTTTGCACAGCAAAGGGAACCACTGACAAAATAAAAAGATAAT
>NW_024074376.1:0-3185 GCF_014754425.2 Oryx dammah
GTATGCATTCTCTGATGAATTATAAGGCCAGAAATCTGACTAAAGGCTTTGTCACACACATTATATTTGTAAGGTTTCTCTCCAGTATGAATTCTCTGATGACTTCCAAGGTTTGCATTTTGAGTAAAGGACCAGCCAAAAATTTCACATTCATATGGTTTCTCTCCAGTATTAATTCTCCGATGAACTACAACTTTGCACTTTGAGTAAAGGTTTGCCACATATATCACATTTATATGGTTTCTCTCCAGTAGATAGATAGAGTGCCCGATGACCTATGGATGGAGGTTCGTGACACTGTACAGGAGACAAGAGTCAAGACTATCTCCAGGAAAAAGAAATGCAAAAAAGCAAAATGGCTGTCTGAGGAGGACTTACAAATAGCTCTGAAAAGACGAGAAGCAAAAAGCAAAGGAGAAAAGAAAAGATATACTGATTTGAATGCAGAGTTCCAAAGAATAGCAAGAAGAGATAAAAAAAAGCCTTCCTCAGTGATCAATGCAAAGAAATAGAGGAAAACAATAGAATGGGAAGGACTAGAGATCTCTTCAAGAAAATTAGAGATACCAAGGGAAGATTTCATGCAAAGATGGGCTCAATAAAAGACAGAAATGGTAGAGACCTAACAGAAGCAGAAGATATTAAGAAGAGGTGGCAAGAATACACAGAAGTGTACAAAAAGATCTTCACAACCCAGATAATCATGATGGTGTCATCACTAACCTAGAGTCAGACATCGTGGAATGTGAAGTCAAGTGGGACTTAGGAAGCATCAGTGTGAACAAAGCTAGTGGAGGTGATGGAATTCCAGTTGAGCTATTCAAATCCTGAAAGATGATGCTGTGAAAGTGCTGCACTCAATATGCCAGCAAATTTGGAAAACTCAGCAGTGGCCACAGGACTGGAAAAGGTCACTTTTCATTCCAATCTCAAAGAATGTTCAAAATACCACACAATTGCACTCATCTCACACACTAGTAAGGCAATGCTTAAAATTCTCCAAGCCAGGCTTCAGAAATAGGTAAACTGTGAACTTCCAGATGTTCAAGCTGTATTTTAAAAAGGCAGAGGAATCAGAGATCAAATTGCCAACATCCGCTGGATCATGCAAAAAGCAAGAGTTCCAGAAAAACATCTATTTCCGCTTTATTGACTATGCCAAAGCCTTTGACTGTGTGGATCACAATAAACTGTGGAAAATTCTGAAAGAGATAGGAATATCAGACCACCTGACCTGCCTTTTGAGAAACCTGCATGCAGGTCAGGAAGCAACAGTTAGAATTGGACATGGAACAACAGACTGGTTCCAAAGAGGAAAAGGAGTAAGTCAAGGCTGTATATTGTCACCCTGCTTATTTAGCTTATATGCAGAGTACATCATGATAAACGCTGGGCTGGAAGAGGCACAAGCTGGAGTCAAGATTGCTGGGAGAAATATCAATAACCTCAGATATGCAGATGACACCATCCTTATGGCAGAAAGTGAAGAGGAAGAGCCTATTGATGAAAATGAAAGAGGAGAGTGAAAAAGTTGGCGTAAAGCTCAATATTCAGAAAACTAAGATCATGGCATCCAGTTCCATCAGTTCATGGCAAATAGATGGGGAACCAGTGGAAACAGTGGCTGACTTTATTTTTCTGGGCTCCAAATCACTGCAGATGGTGTTTGCAGCCATGAAATTAAAAGACACTTACTCCTTGGAAGGAAAGTTACGATCAACATGGACAGCATATTCAAAAGCAGAGACATTACTTTGCCAAAAAAGGTCCATCCAGTCAATGGTATGGTTTTTCCAGTGGTCATGTATGGATGGGAGAGTTGGACTATAAAGAAAGCTGAGCACCGAAGAATTGATGCTTTTGAACTGTGGTGTTGGAAAAGACTCTTGAGAGTCCCTTGGACTGCAAGAAGAGCCAACCCGTCCATTCTATAGAGATCAGTCCTGGGTGTTCATTGGAGGGACTGATGTTGAAGCTGAAACTCCAATACTTTGGCCACCTGATGTGAAGAGCTGACTCATTTGGAAAGAGCCTGATGCTGGGAGGGAGGAGGAGAAGGGGACAACAGAGGATGAGATGGCTGGATGGCATCACTGACTCAATGGACATGAGTCTGAGTGAACTCCAGGAGTTGGTAATGAACAGGGAGGCCTGGCATACTGCAGTTCACGCGGTCACAAAGAGTCGGACACGACTAAGCAACTGAACTGAACTGAACTCCAGTATGAATTCTCTGATGAACTGTAAGGTGTGCGTTTTGACTAAAGGCTTTGCCACATACATCACATTTATACGGTTTCTCTCTAGCATGAACTCCTAAATGAATTCCAAGGTGTGCATTTTGATTAAAGCACCAGCCACACACATCACATTTATATGGTTTCTCTCCAGCACGAATTCTCCAATGAACCATAATATAAAACCTGTAACAGAAGGCTTTGCCAGATAAATTACATTTATACAATTTCTTTCCTGTATGAACTGCTTGATGGTTGGTTAGAGCTCAACGTGCATTGAAATCTTGGTCACACTCATTACATTTGTAAGTTTTCTCTCTAGGATGAATTCTCTGAAGAATTCCAAGGCTCAACTTTTGAGTAAACCACTGGCCACAAACATCACATTTGTATGTTTTCTCTCCAGTATGAATTCTCTGATGAACTGTAAAACAAGATCTGTAACTAAAGGCTTTGCCACATACATTTAAAGAGCTTCTCTCCTATATGTCTTAACTGCTTGATGGTCACTTAGGACTAAACGTGCACTAAAGGTTTCCCACCCTCATTACATTTCTATGGTTTCTGTCCATTACGTATTGATGAATTATAAGGCCCCAACTCTAACTAAAGACTTTGACACACTTCTTACATCTGTAACGTTTCTTTCCAGTATGAATTCTCTGATGAATTCCAAGGTGTGAATATTGATTAAAGCATTAAAGATGGAAAGAACAATACTTCACAAATTCATTCCCTCTCTACCTCCTTCTGAATGCATAAGGAATAGTACAATATGCAAATATCTATTACTTTTAAAGAACTAGTAAACCAAGACCATAGGGGTAGAAAATAGGAAATTGGATATTTCAAAAGGTTGAAATCAACTTTGTAAATACTTAAGCTCTGGAAAAACTCCTTGTGTATCATGTAGTGGGCAGATCACCTGAAGAAAGGACAAGTTTAAAT
>NW_024074377.1:0-3183 GCF_014754425.2 Oryx dammah
AGGTCTGCAGCTGCTGCTGCTGTCTTCTCAGTCGTGTCCGACTCTGTGCGACCCCATAGACGGCAGCCCACCAGGCTCTGCCGTCCTGGGATTTTCCAGGCAAGAATGGTGGAGTGGGTTGTCATTACCTTCTCCAATGCATGAAAGTGAAAGTGAAGTCACTCAGTCGTGTCCCACTCTTAGCGACCCCATGGACTGCAGCCCACCAGGCTCCTCCGTCCATGGGATTTTCCAGGCAAGAGTACTGGAGTGGGTTGCCATTGTGGGGAGTTCTAGGACCTAGAGTAAGGTCCTGAGGACTGATGAGCTGATGTCGACACCGCAAGGGGGCCAACACTGAGCTACTCGCCTCAGTGTGGGACTGAGCGACTCCCCTCACTGGGCTCTAGGAGGCCCCAGGTAGAGCTGGCCAACTGTGGTGCCCCCTGGTGTCCACTGGAGGTGGTTTTGGTGAGTGAGAGCCTTGCTCTAACAGAATAAAACCAGTTGAACAAAGGGAGCTAGTCCCCAACATGATTCATGGTTGTGACGCTGAGTGAGGATGGGGGCCACTTCCTTAAGAAACAGGGCCGCATAAAGCGCCAGCCCTGTTTTCAGGCCTGGGAGAATCGGGCGTTTGACATGACACTTCCCGGGACATCTCAGGGAAGTGTGCGACCAGGTCAAAGGGGGCAGCCTCAGGTTGGCAAGGGAGGGTTTCAGATTTGCAAGGGGTCATGGTGAGAACCTCGGGGGCTGTGGGGATGTTCCACACCACATCATTCAGAACAAATCCTCCCTGTCGTCATCCCTGGCAGACTCAAGAATACATGTCGGTCCCCACTGTGGGCTAAGGAGTGGTCAGTTAAGGGAGTGGTCAGCAGAGGGAGAACTCTTACACCCTGTCATGAGTCAAATGTAGACCTTGGTTACTTCTATGTCCTGTCTATTGTAAATAGTGATGCAGTGGACATTTGAGTACAAGTGTCTTTTTCAATTACCGTTTCCTCAGGGTATATGCCCAGTAGTGAGATTGTTGGCTCATGTGATATTTTATTCCTAGTTTTTTATGCAAAGTGAATTAAGTCAGAAAGAGGAAAGCCAATACATACATTAATGCATACATATGGAATCCAGAAAGTTAGTACTGATGAACCTATTTGCAGGGCAGCCTGGAGATGCAGACATAGAGAACACACTCGTGGACACAGTGGAGGAAGGAGAGGGAGGGGCAGATTGAGAGAGTAACATTGAAAACGTACACATTACTGTATGGAAAATAGATAACCAGTGGGAATTAGTTTTATGACTCAGGGAGCTCAAAGCCAGTGGTCTGACAGCTTCAGAGGGGTGGGATGTGGTGGCAGGTGGGAGAGAGTGTAAAGAGGGAGGGGACATACAGTATACCTGTGGCTGATTCACATTGATGTGGCACAGAAGAAAACACAATATTGTAAAGATATTATCCTTTCATTAAAAATTAATAAATTTGTTTTAAAAAGACACAGAGAAGAAAAGAGGAACAAAAAGAAAATTAACTTTGAATTGGGATCTTGGATGAGACCACAGGGACATCAACCCGCCTGCAACAGCTTCCATTCTTAGGAGACCTTGTTTGGTAAGATGAGATCATCTTCACTTCCTCCTGTTGGGACACAGGGTTTTTGGCTTTTACTATCAGACAGGTATCAGTTCCGGAGAAAGAGGAGGTTCTCTAGCAGGAGCTCAGTTGAGGAACCTGAGTGAGGACTCAGAGCATCCATCCCAGCCCTTGGATTTCAACCATCTCAGGGATGGGCTGTGAGTCTGAACACCTGCTTTACTGTTTTATACCAAGTCTAGGGGAGGGGAAATGTCTAGTCTGAAGGTGCAGCCACCAGTCAGCAAATGGAGAATAGTACCCAACGTTTTAAGGAACCAAAGGAAGGGCCATGAATGATGATCCCAGTGAACTCAGGATAGAAAAGACCCTACTGAGCTCTCAGCACTGAGTATCCCCTGGGAGGGAGGTGGACTGAGGCAGCCCTTCACTTGCTTCTGAATCATGTGGAGGTCTAAAATGTCTTCATCAGAATAGAAGAGGGAAGGGTGCCCAGGCTCCTCCAGGACTTGATGTGATAATACTGAAGATGAGCTGAGAGGACCCCACTGCCAGCACCTGCTGTCACCTGAGTAAATCCAAAGCAGGGCTGAGAGGACGCAGAGGAAAAGTAAGGCCTCTGTTCTTCCTCTGGGATTCTCAGGGGACAGGCTGACCAGAAAAACAGGAGCCTTGTGGGTTCCTAGGGCAGTGTCCTCAAGGACACCTGTAGAGGTGGCCTTTCATTAAGCCAAGGTGGAATCTCTCTGTTTTATTGTGCTCATGTCACCTCATTCTCCATCCTCCAGGTGCCCCAATCTCCTGTCTATTGGCCCAGACTCCTGCCTGCGGTCCCTGACCACAGCCATCATGCCCCGTGGGCAGAAGAGTAAGCACCGTGCTCATGAGAAACGTCGCCAGGCCCGAGCTGAGACCCAGGGTCTTCATGATCAGGCTACCACATCTGGGGAAGAGGAGACCACCTCCTCCTCCCCTCCTGATTCAGAGAGTGCTCCCTCAAGCTCGTCTGCTGCTGGCACCTCCAAGGGGGCTCAGGGAGCCCAAGGCACCACCAGTGCTGCTGCAGGTGCTATACGCAAAAGATCTGGTGTCGGTGCCGCAGCACACTCAAGATCTGGTGTAGGTGCCGAGGGCCAAGGTCAGGAAGGGGAAAATTCCTCCCAGGCCTCAGCTGCTGCTGGGAGCTCTCACACAGATCTTCTGACCAGGAAAGCAGGGATGTTGGTGCAGTACATGCTGTATAAGTATCAGGTGAGGGAGTGCATTACGAGGTCAGAAATGCTGAAGGAAGTCACTAAAAGGTACAGGGAGCAATTCCCTGAGATCCTTAGCAGGGCCTCTGAATGCATGGAGATGGTGTTTGGCCTGGTGCTGAAGGAAGTCAGGCCCAACAGTCACTGCTATACCCTGGTGAGCAACCTAGATCTCAGCGACAGTGAGTCTATGAGAGGTGACTGGGGGCTGCCGAAGAATGGTCTTCTGATGCCTCTGCTGGGTGTCATCTACCTGAATGGCCGCCGTGCCTCTGAGGAGGAGATCTGGAAGTTCCTGAATATTCTGGGCATCTATGATGGAAGAAATCACTTCATCTTTGGAGAGCCCAG
>NW_024074378.1:0-3182 GCF_014754425.2 Oryx dammah
TAAAGAATCCACCTGCAATGCAGGAGACCTGGGTTTGATCTCTGGGTTGGAAAGAACCCCTGGAGAAGGGAAAGGCTACTCACTCCAGTATTCTTGCCTGGAGAAACACATGGACAGAGGAGACTGGAAGACTACAATCCATGGAGTTGCAAAGAGTCGGACAGAACTGACTGACTTTCACTTCATACACACGTATATATGTAATATTGGAAGCTGTCATTCATCATCTGAATTTTAAGACCACTTAGAGAATATCTAATCCTGAGTCTAAAATAGAAATTCTGTCTATAAAGATTTTTATTTGACTTCAGATACATAACAAGCATCTACTGAGCATGTGTTTGACGTTGTGACCAACACTGGAAACCTAACACTGAGAAGTCACATGCAATCTAATAACACAGACAATTACAAAAATCAAATCAAATATTTGCAATTCTGTGATTATTACAAAAGATAAATCCTAACTTCTATTAGTCCTGAGAGAACCTGAAGAGCAGTACTAACTATAAAAGTACTTCCATGTCAGTACTTATGGAAAAAAAAAACGCTGGATTGGGGGCACAGATAAAATCACACATAAGGGAAAATTTTAAAAATGGCACAGCAACTACCTCGCTCTACTTCATCTTGAGCACATGTTTCATGTTGAGTGAACAAGTCATATGAACTTGAAAATGAAGCATGGGTTTTAGAAAGAAAAATGAGTTTGTGTGCAAAGGCCTCTATTGTTTCCTGGGATCAATGCTATTGATTTTGCTCTATGACACATAGGAGTCGAGGCTTTGAAATGTGGATGTTGACTAGCAGCAAAAAGCCAAGGATAACAGCTTGATAATGAGAGAGAATGACTTAAAGTTTCTCTGTCTACAACAGGAAGACTTTGATTTATCTCTGTTCCTCTAGCCTCAGAGTTTAAAGCAATTGTACATGTAGAACCTTAAGCAGTGAGCCTCCCAGGAGTGACAAGGTTATACTTGGAACGTCAGGAGCAGTTTTTGGCATTTAAGAGCAAAGAGAGGGTGGTAGTAAGAACAAGAAAATTGTCCTCACCTCACCTGATTGTAATGCTCTTTGACCTCATATCAGTACTATGGCCATAATTTTGTTGTGTAACAACTTCCCTGGTGGCTTCCCTGGTGGCACAGAAGGTAAAGCGTCTGTCTACAATGCGGGAGACCCGGGTTCGATCCCTGGGTTGGGAAGATTCCCCTGGAGAAGGAAATGGCAATCCACTCCAGTACTATTGCCTGGAAAATCCCATGGACAGAGGAGCCTGGTAGGCTACAGTCCATGGGGTCACAAAGAGTCGGATACGACTGAGCGACTTCACTAACAACCACCTTACCAGTGGAGCTTATTGAGCTTACCTGTTTTCTGTCAGTTGGGTGGGGGTCAGCTGGTCTAGACTGAGCTTGGCTTATAGGGTATCTGGTCTCCTGTCTCAGCTGGGCTGACATGAGAGTCTGCTGTCACCTGGGAGTCATCTGTTCTGAGCTGATCCAGCTGGTTGACAAGTCTGTCATCCTTCTCCTGGGTCAGCAATTTAGAAAGGACACATTTTCCTCATGGCAGTGTCAAAAGTGCAAGAATAACTCTAAGGACTCTTCGAGCTTCGATTCTATAGTGCCCACTGATGCTCCATGGCAAAGAGTCAAGAAAGGGTGAAGAACTGGAACCATCCTTGCGTTCTGTCCTGGGTTTTCTATTAAATATGTTAAATGTGATATTCTGAATCAGAATCTCTATGAAAGGTGCCTGAGTCTCTGACTCATCATCGAGCAAATTTGGATCTACAATAAAAATCATTTTAACTTTATTTTGACATAATCATATATGTATTGTGGAGAAGCAAATGGCAACCCACTCCAGTATTCTTGCCTGGAGAATTCCATAGACAGAGGAGCCTGGTGGGTACAGTTCATGGGGTCGCAAAGAGTCAGACACGACTGAGCTAACACTCACTCACTCACTCACATATATGTACAGACGGATATATGTTCAATGTATCCAGTCATTTTGGAAAAGGCAAGCTAACAAAAATTCTTTCCAACGAAGCTTTGAAGCTTTTCCCAGTAATTTTTTTTGTGACAGTTTTTTGAGATAGAATTTACATACCATACAATTCACTCATTTAAACTGTACAGTTCAATTGTTGTTCAGTTGCTCAGTCATGTCCAGCTCTTCGCAACCCCATGGACTGCAGCATGCCAGACTTCTCTGTTCTTCATTGTCTCCTGGAGCTTGTTCAGACTTATGCCCATTGAGTCAATAATACCATCCAACCTCCTCATCCTCTGTACAATTCAAGGCTGTTAGTATATTCCCAGAGTCGGGCAGCCATTACCACAATCAATTCTAGAACATTTTTATCAACTCAGAAGGAAACCCATACTCTTTAACTGTGTCTCTTCAAAAACCTCTCTTCTCAGTTTTTCAACCAAGGGTTCCAAAAATTTCCAAAAGACACTTTTTTTCTGGCTCCCCCAGAGTTTTGGAAATAACTGCATTATAGCATTTTTCACAGAGCATGGCTATTAGTGCTTTCTTTTTCTGTCTCTCCTATGAATCTGTAACTTCTTTGAAGAATCCTGTGCCTTATTAAGCTTTACAGCTATACATTCAGCCTGTATCTTGGGGTTCAAATAATGAAGGAAAGAATGAAGATAGGAAAAAAAGGAAGAAGAAAGAAGGAAGAAGGAAGGAAAGAGGGAAGTTGTAATCAAAATGTTGGTTTAGCCTATAGGATATGGTCCAGAGAAAATATCTCCATGATATATCTTGGCATATATTCCTGAAGTTAAATTTTTTTTTTTTTTCAAAGAAAAAATTTTGAGTTTTGAACAAAATTTTTTTGTACTAGTCACATTCTGGTAGTTCTAGAGTTATTTCCTTCAGAACCCCCTAGGATTCTTCACTATATCATCATCATTTGTTTATACTGGTTACAGCTATATAATATATATATATATGTATAGGTTATATATATATATATATATATATATAATCTTTATATGTGTATATTAAGTCGCTTCAGTTGTGTCCGACTCTTTGCAACTCTATGGACTGTAATCTGCCAGGCTCCTCGGTCCATGACATTCTCCAGGCAAGAATACTGGAGTGGGTTGCCATGCCCTTCTCCAGGGGATCTTCCCCACCCAGAGATCGAACCTGCATCTCCT
>NW_024074379.1:0-3181 GCF_014754425.2 Oryx dammah
CCCCCAGAAAATCCAGGTCAGTATCTTTGTAGGATGACACAGAGACATCAGTTATAAACCTAGGTAGGTGAATAAATCTTGCCTATTTCTTTCTTAACAGTTAATGATTAAACAAGCAGCATCCCCAACAAAATGTTGGTGTGACACTCCCTGTATTTCAGGATTCTCAGGGACTTAAGGATGCGCACAGGATCAGAAGAAACGAATGTATAGTGCAGACTTTTTTATACTACACTGTATTCACTCATTTATTCAGCTAGTATATATGGAGCACATATTACGAACCAGAAATGGCTCACATTTATTCAGATAAATTAACATTAAAGCAACATTATATAAAATAATACTATATAAAATAATTTTAATATATACTTTTAATGACATAATATATTTTATAATAGTTATATAATATTTACCTATATAATTAACTTCTTATAAACAAGTATTGACTTTAAGCTATATTTATTGCTAATACACAAGTGGCATGTACATACATTATCACTAAACATATTTTTATTAGTATCTCCATCTTACAGACAAGGACACTGAGGTTCATGGACTGTAAGTGAATTTCCTGATCAAGCTATTATCGGTGACTAAATTCAGTCTTTTATTTATTTTTTTTTCACTAAAGTTTGTCAGTCATATGCTTATCTGAAATCTATAAGGTTTAGCATTGAACAAAACCCTAGAGATGTCTAATTCTAAAACAGCCCTAAAAATGCCCTTCAGTCAAGAAGTGGCTGTCCAGTCTCCAAGTTCAGTCTGTTGTGTAATTCTTATTCTCTCTCCGTCATTTACTCTTTTCTTTCTTCTCCTCTTTCCTCTTACTCTGACTTCCTAGGTGGCACAGTGGTAAAGAATCCACCTGCAAATACAGGAGACACAAGAGACAGGGGTTTGAGTCCTGGGTCGGGAAGATCCCGTGGAGGAGGAAGCGTCAACCTACTCCAGTATTCTTGCCTGAGAAATCCCGTGGACAGAGGAGCCTGGCAGGCTACAGTCCATAGCGTCTCAAAGAGTCAGACACGACGGAAGCAGCTTAGCATGCACACACACTCTAGCAGGTTTGTTGATATTCAGAGTCCCCAGAAATTCCAAGGCAGATTTAATTTCTGTTAATGAAGCAGTCTGGACTTTGAAATGATTTAAAAGCTAGCTGGCATCTTGCACAGAGAGTGTAAGAGGATAAAAACATCTGGGAAGTGTCTTACATAGTAAAAGGGAGAAACTCGGTTTTGATTTCAAGTTCACTGTGTTTAAGGAGGACAGTAGTTGTCTGTCAAACACCCATTTCCTGTCATTAGCTGTTGTTTCCCAATGACATAATTCAGTGGCTACCATCAGGCACAAGTTAAGTTCCCAGAAAAGAATCAGTCGCTTGAATGACTACACTGTAGTTCAGGGGTTGGCAAATTTTATTTTCTGTAAAGGGTGAGATACAAAATATTTTGGTCTTTGTAGGCCATAGAATTTCTCTCAACCCCTCAGCTCTGCCACTAGAGCTCAGAAGCAGTCACAGAGGATGTGGGAAAGTGTCTTATTTCCGTAAAGTCAAAGGAAGCCAACGTGCCAGGAACAGGGCTGTAGTGGGTGGTTTTTGATGGGTAACGCATCTGGAGAAGTACGCAAGGAATGGATTACAGGAGATTTTAAAGGAGAGTTTGGGTAAGAAATGTTTACATTTTCTTCAAAGCAGTGGGAAGCTACCCAAGGTTTTTAAGCAGCTATGTGATGTAATTGGGTTTGCATTTTAAAGTAGTTATCTGGTTGGCAGCAGGGAGAGTAGATTAGACCAGAGCAAAGGTAGACTCTGAGGAGTCTTTGGAAGGCCTGTTAGTAGCTTGGTCTAGATAGTGGTAGTGAAGATGGAGAAAAGCAGGTAAATTCAAGAAAAGGTAGGAAGCTAGATTTGATTGGACTTGGTGATGGATGGGTTCATTGTAGGGGTGAAGGAGGCCTCAGTGAGGGCAGGGCCAGGTTTCTGACTTGCAAACTAGATTGTGGGCGGGGATGCCATTCACTGAAAAAGGAGATTTAAGGTGGGGTTCGAATATGCTGATCAAGGAAAGTGGAAGGGCTTGCTTTTGCCACATTTGAGATACTAAGTGAGTCTGTTCCTGAGTCAGGTGTAAGTCTAGGATTCAAAGATATATTTTATGCTAAAGATAGAAATTTGCCAGTCATTGGCACGTAGTTGGTTAGGGAACTGAGATATTGATAGGTGGAATTTCTTAGGGAAATAATATAGAGAAGAGGATATACACATTTGTTCTTCTCTAAATGGGGTACAAGGACGCCAGAGGAATATCCTCTTGAGCAAAAATGCTCAAGAAAGGTAAGCAGATTTCACATTGTAGGAACCACTCAAATTCCTATAGCAACAATTTTATTTGCATCTTTGGAGTGGGGAATCCTATGGGGCCAAACACAAAACTCACAGACATCAGGTAACCAAAAGAAGGTAATTACACTATGTGTTTGAAGCTGTTGCCTTAGGCTAAAACCTCAGTTCCCCAGCCCAGGGTGTGAGAAATAACCAACCAAGAAGTTGGATCACAATTATAGCTGCTTATTAAACAGCCATTCCTTTTCTTTCCTTTCCATGTATATAGTTATTGATTTAAACAGGGAGGGAAGAATGTCCTGCATGTGTGACACCTGCTTGGTGACTCCAAAAATAGTTAGTGCACTTTAGTAGATGAGAGAGGGGGAAATTGACTGAAACCCTGTGGTCTAGCAAATGGAATTGTAATCCAAATTCTTCACAAGTAGCAAACTGAAATGTAGTGTTAGGACCAAACGGGACAGACTCAGGGGGAGGCTAGGCCGGAGAAAAGCTGAGGCTCTGGGAACTCCCGCAGGCAGTGTAGCTCGACCAATCAGAAAAAATCCCCATAGCCCCGGCCTGCGCCAGACCCGAGCCAATCCAGATAGGGATGCGAGGTTTAAAAGTCCCCCGCGCGCGTATGGTTTAACCAATCAGCTATGCTGTTACAGAAACAAAGAACCGTCTGTATAAAAGTATATGTGATTCAGCGCTCAGGGCCTTTGTCAGATTCCACTGTGCTGGATGAAACCTAGGCCCGGGCTCGAGCTTGTAATAAACCCCTTTATGCTTTTGCATTGCTGTGGACATCTTATTCTCTCAGTTTTGGGGACTCGGACTCTGGGCACAACA
>NW_024074380.1:0-3181 GCF_014754425.2 Oryx dammah
TGTGTGTCTCTGTGTTGCCTCTCCATGTTTGTGTCTCTCAGTCAGTGTTTCAGTCTCTTTTTGCGTGTGTCTCAGTGTGTGCTTCTTTCTCTCAGTGTGGATGTCAGTGTGTGTGTGTGTGTCTCTCTGTGTGTTTATGTGTCCCAGTGTGTGTCTCTCAGTTTGTGAGTCTCTGTGGTCTCTCTGTTTTTGTGTCTCTCTCAGTTTTTAAGTCTTTCTCCATGAGAGTTTCTCTCTCTCAGTGTGGAAGTCTCTCTATCTCTCAGTGTGTGTGTGTCTCTCTCTGTATGTATATGTCTCTACGTGTGTGTGTGTGTGTCTGAGTGTGTGTGTCTCACAAAGTGTGGGTGTCTCTCTCTCACTGTGTATATCTGTCTCAGTGTGTGTGTCTCTATGTGTCTCTGTGTTGCCTCAACATGTATGTATCTCTCAGTCACTGTTTCAGTCTCTGTTTGTGTGTGTGTCTCTGTCTGTGTTTCTCTCTCTGTGTGTGGATGGCTCTTTTTCACTCAGTTGTTCAGTGTATCTGTCACCATGTGTGTGTCTCTAAGTATGTGTGTGTCTCTGTCAACGTGTATGTCACTCTCAATTTGTGTGTCTCCATGTATGTGTCTCACAATGTGTGACTGTCTGAGTGTTTGTGTCTCTCTTTCAGGTTGTGTGTCTCTCTCAGTGTGTGTGACACGTTCAGTGTCAGGGTTTCTTGTTCTTAGCGTGTGTGTGTCTCTCTCTCAGTGTGTATGTCTCTCAGTGTGTGTATGTCTCCCTGTGAATGTGTGTGTCTCTCTCTTGTGTGTGTCTCTCAGCATGTTTGTGTCTCTCTCTCAAGGTGTGTGACTCTCAGGGTGTTTGTGTCTCTCTCTTAGTGTGTGTGACTCTCTCAGTCTGTGTGCCTTGCTCTGTGAGTGTTTGTGCCACTGAGGGTCCCTGTGGGTGTGTCTCTCTCAGGATTTTGTGTCTGTTTCGCTGCGTGCATCAGTGTCTCTCTGTGTGTGTCTCTCTGCATGTGTATGTGCTGGAGTATGTCTCGCAGTGTTTGTGTCTCTATGTGTCTCTGTGTTGCCTCTCCATGTTTGTGTGTCTCAGTGAGTGTTTAAGTCTCTTTGTGTGTGTGTGTCTCAGTGTCTGTGTCTCTCTCTCAGTGTGGATGTCTCTCTCTCAGTGTGGATGTCTCTCTCTCAGTGTGGAAGTCTCTCTCAGGGTGTTTGTATGTATCTCTCTCAGTGTATGTGTATGTCTCTAAGTGTGTGAGTCATGCTCAATTTGTGTGTCTCAGTGGGTGTCTCTCAGAATGTGTGTCTCTCAGTGTCTGTGTCTCTGTGTGTCTCTATGTTGCCTCTCCACGTTTGTGTCTCTCAGTCAGTGTTTCAGTCTCTTTTTGAGTGTGTCTCAGTGTGTGCTTTTTCTCTCAGTGTGGATGTCAGTGTGTGTGTGTGTGTCTCTCTCTCTCTGTGTTTATGTGTCCCAGTGTGGGTCCCTCAGTTTGTGTGTCCCTGTTGTCTCTCTGTTTTGGTGTCTCTCAGTTTTTAAGTCTTTCTCCGTGAGTGTTTCTCTCTCTCAGTGTGGAAGTCTCTCTATCTCTCAGTGTGTGTGTCTCTCTCTGTATGTATACATCTCTACGTGTATGTGTGTGTCTCACAAAGTCTGGGTGTCTCTCTCTCACTGTGTATATCTTTCTCAGTGTGTTTTTCTCTCAGCATGTGTGTGTTTGTCTCTCCCTCTCAGTGTGTGTGGAGAACTCTGTGTGTGTGTGTGTGTCTTTAGGGTGTGTGTATCTGTGTGTGTGTCTCTGTGTGACTGCCACAGTGTCTCTGTTCGTGTGTCTCCCGTGTGTCTCTCAACGTAAGTGTGTCTGCTTCAGTGTTGCATCTCTGTTTTTAGTGATGGTGTGAGTGTGTCAGTGTGTGTCTCTCTCAGTGTGTTTGTCTCTCAGCGTGTGTGAGTCTCTCTCTCTGTATGTCTATGTCTCTAAGCCTGTGTGTGTGTTTCACCGTGTGTGTCTCCCAATGTTTGTGCCTCTCACTCAGTGTGTATGTCTGTCTGAGTGTGTGTGTCTCTCAGTGCCTGTTTCTCCTTCTCTGTGTGGATATCTGTCTCTTTGGGTGTCTCTCCCAATGTGTGTGTCTCTTTCAGTGTGAGTGTTTCTGGTTCTTAGCGTGTGTGTGTCAATTCTGTGTGTGTGTGTGTCTCAGTGTGTGTGTCTCTATGTGTCTCTGTGTTGCCTCAACATGTATGTATCCCTCAGTCACTGTATTAGTCTCCGTTTATGTGTGTGTCTCTGTCTGTGTTTCTCTCTGTGTGTGTGGATGGCTCTTTCTCACTCAGTGTGTCCGTGTATCTCTCACCGTATATGTGTCTCTAAGTAAGTGTGTGTCTCTGTCAACGTGTATGTCACTCTCAATTTGTGTGTCTCCATGTGTGTGTCTCACAATGTGTGACTGTCTGAGTGTTTGTGTCTCTCTTTCAGGTTGTGTGTCTCTCTCAGTGTGTGTGACACGTTCAGTGTCAGGGTTTCTGGTTCTTAGCCTGTGTGTGTCTGTCTCTCAGTGTGTATATCTCTCCGTGTGTGTGTGTCTCCCTGTGAATGTGTGTGTCTCTCTTGTGTGTGCCTCTCAGTGCGTTTGTGTCTCTCTCAAAGTGTTTGACTTTCAGTGTGTTTGTGTCTGTCTCAGTGTGTGTGACTCTCAGGGTGTTTGTGTCTCTCTCTTAGTGTGTGTGACTCTCTCAGTCTGTGTGCCTTGCTCTCTGAGTGTTTGTGTCACTGAGGGTCCCTGTGGGTGTATCTCTCAGGATTTTGTGTCTGTCTCTCAGTGTATATCAGTGTCTCTCTGTGTGTGTCTCTCTGCATGTGTATGTGCTAGAGTATGTCTCTCAGTGTGTGTCTCTGTGTGTCTCTGTGTTGCCTCTCCATGTTTGTGTCTCTCAGTCAGTGTTTCAGTCTCTTTTTGCGTGTGTCTCAGTGTGTGCTTCTTTCTCTCAGTGTGGATGTCAGTGTGTGTGTGTGTGTCTCTCTGTGTGTTTATGTGTCCCAGTGTGTGTCTCTCAGTTTGTGAGTCTCTGTGGTCTCTCTGTTTTTGTGTCTCTCTCAGTTTTTAAGTCTTTCTCCATGAGAGTTTCTCTCTCTCAGTGTGGAAGTCTCTCTATCTCTCAGTGTGTGTGTGTCTCTCTCTGTATGTATATG
>NW_024074382.1:0-3177 GCF_014754425.2 Oryx dammah
TCTGCCTTTTCTAAAACCAGCTTGAACATCAAGAAGTTCACGGTTCATGTATTGCTGAAGCCTGGCTTGGAGAATTTTGAGCATTCCTTTACTAGTGTGTGAGATGAGTGCAATTGTGCGGTAGTTTGAGCATTCTTTGGCATTGCCTGTCTTTGGGATTGGAATGAAAACTGACCTTTTCCAGTCTAATATCAGTAAGACTCTAATATCAAAACCAAACAAAAACATTACAAGAACACTTCAGACCATTGTATCTTATGAATACACAAACAAAAATTCTCAACAAAATACCAGTAAACCAAATCCAGAATTTATATAGAGAGTTGTAATGACCAAATGGAGTTTGTACCAGGAATACAAGGTATGCTTAAAAATCTCAAAAATAAACAAAATATATCATTAACTGAATTAATAAAAAAACTACATAATTATCTCAATAAATGCATTTGACAAAAATCCAATACCTGTTCGTGATAAAAACACTAAACAAATAAAAATAAAAGGAAACTTCCTCAACCTGATAAAGGACGTCTATTAAATACCCACAGTTAATATGAAACTTAGTGGTGAAAAAAAACAACAACAACTGAATATTGTTACGCTAAGATCAGCACACTCACTTCTATTCAGTATTGTACTTGATGGAAGTTCTAGTCAGGACAATTAGGTGAGAAAAACAAAAGTCATACAATTGGAAAGAAAGAAATAAAGCTATTTCCTTTTACAGATGATTATCTTGCCTATAAAAATCTTAAGGAATCCACTAAACACCTATTAGAACTAACAAGCAAGATCAGAAAAGGTGCAAGAGAGAAGGTCAAAACATAAGAAACAATTGCATTTCCTAAACATTTGCAATAAAAATCCAAAAATAAAACTAGGAAAATAATTTGCTTACTAGAGTCAAAAATAATAAAATTTATAGCAATATATTTAACAAAGTACAAAATATCTTGCTCTGAAGACTATAAAATGGCGTTAAATCAATTAAAAATAAATTAAAGAAGTTCTAAATAAATGGAAAAGCATCTTAGCTCTATGGATTGGAAGATTTAATATTGTTAAAATGACATCACTCCCTGATCTATAGACCAGGTATAATCTCTGTCAGAATTCTGGTTGGTTTCTTTGTAGGAATTGACAAACTGATCCTAAAATTAATATGGAAGCTCAAGAGACACAAGATAGCTTGAACAAGCTTCAAAATAAAGAGTATAGTTGAAACTCATACTTTCTGACTGCAAAACTTACTACACAGCAACAGTAATTAAGACACAGTATTGTTGGCATAAGATACACAGAAATGAGAAGCTAACTTATTATATATATAATAGGTACATATTTTTTCAATTAATTTTTGACAGCAGCATCAAAATCATTGATTAAGAGTATTCTTTTCAATAAATGATCCTGGGACGACTGGATACCCACATGCAAAAGAATGCAGTTGGACTCCTACTTCACACAAAACTTTAACTCAAAATTGATCAGAGACATAAATCTAAGAGCCAAAATTACAAAACTCTAGAAGAAAGCATACAATTAGATTCTTATGACCTTGGATTAGACAATGATTTAATACACCCAAAACAGAAAGTAGATTAATATGATCTTGCCAAAGGACACTATAGAGAATATGAAAGGACAGACCACAAAACAGGAGAAAATATTTATAAATCAGATACCTGGCAAGGGAATTGAATCTAAAATATATAAAGAATTCTTACAACTCAACAATAAAAAGACAATCCAGTTAAAATAGAGGCACAGGAACTGAATAGATATTTTTCCAAAGAAGACAGTATCTGAAAAATACTCAAAATCATTAGTTATCAGTTCAGTTCAGTTCAGTCGCTCAGTCGTGTCCGACTCTTTGTGACTCCATGAACCGCAGCATGCCAGGCCTCCCTGTCCATCACCAACTCCCGGAGTCCACCCAAACCCATGTCCATCGAGTCGATGATGCCATCCAACCATCTCATCCTCTGTCGTGACCTTCTCCTCCTGCCCTCAATCTTTCCCAGCATCAGGGTCTTTTCCAATGAGTCAGCTCTTCGCATCAGGTGGCCAAAGTATTGGAGTTTCAGCTTCAGCATCAGGGGGACGCAAATTGAACTACAATGGAATACCCTCTTTACACATGCTAAGACAGCTATAATCAAAAAGACAATAAGTATTAGCAAGAATGTGGAGAAATCAAAACCTTCATACTTGAGTGGTAGAAAATATAAAAACAATTCAGCTACTTTGCAAAATAGTCTGGATGTCTCTTATAGAATTTCACACAGAGTTACCATTTCACACAGTATTCCACTCCTAGCTATGTAATATACCCAAGAAAAATTAAAAGATATGTCTACACGAATCTGGCATACATATCGTCATAGCAGGATTACCATACTAACCGAAAGGTGGAAACAACTCAAAGGTCTAAGAAATGATAAATGGATAAGTAAAATGTGGTACAACCTTACAACAGGATATTATTTGGCTGGCTTAAAGAAGAGAAAAGAATAAAGTTCTGATACAGGCCACAAAATGAATGAGCCTTGAAAACATGCTAAGTGAAAGAACCAGTCACAAAAAGCTCTACCTTGTATGGTAGCATTTACATGAAATGTCAGGAGAAGGCAATGGCACCCCACTCCAGTACTCTTGCCTGGAAAATCCCATGGACGGAGGAGCCTGGTAGCCTGCAGTCCATGGGTCGCTAAGAGTCGGACACGACTGAGTGACTTCACTCTCACTTTTCACTTTCATGCATTGGAGAAGGAAATGGCAACGCACTCCAGTGCTCTTGCCTGGAGAATCTTAGGGACGGGGGAGCCTGGTGGGCTGCCGTCTATAGGGTCGCACAGAGTCAGACACGACTGAAGCAACTTAGCAGTAGCAGCATATGAAATGTCCAGAATAGTCAAATTTATAGAAACAGAAAGTAGGTTAATCATTGTCTGTGGTTGGGAAGATTGGAAAACTCAGCAGTGGCCACAGGACTGGAAAAGGTCAGTTTTCATTCCAGTTCCAAAGAAAGGCAATGCCAAAGAATGCTCAAACTACCGCACAATTGCACTCATCTCACATGCTGGTAAAGTAATGCTCAAAATTCTCCAAGACAGGCTTCAGCAATACGTGAACCGTGAACTTCTTGATGTTCAAGCTGGTTTTAGAAAAGGCAGA
>NW_024074384.1:0-3176 GCF_014754425.2 Oryx dammah
ATTGTCTTTACTCCATTGTATATTCTTGCCTCCTTTGTCAAAGATAAGGTGTCCATATGTGTGTGGATTTATCTCTGGGCTTTCTATTTTGTTCCATTGATCTATATTTCTGTCTTTGTGCCAATACCATACTGTCTTGATGACTGTGGCTTTGTAGTAGAGCCTGAAGTCAGGCAAGTTGATTCCTCCAGTTCCATTCTTATTTCTCAAGATTGCTTTGGTTCTTCGAGGTTTTTTGTATTTCCATACAAATCTTGAAATTATTTGTTCTAGTTCTGTGAAAAATATCGCCGGTAGCTTGATAGGGATTGCATTGAATTTGTAAATTGCTTTGGGTAGTATACTCATTTTCACTAAATATATCAATAGATTCTTCTGATCCATGAACATGGTATATTTCTCCATCTATTAGTGTCCTCTTTGATTTCTTTCATCAGTGTTTTATAGTTTTCTATATATAGGTCTTTAGTTTCTTTAGGTAGATATATTCCCAAGTATTTTATTCTTTTTGTTGCAATGGTGAATGGAATTGTTTCCTTAATTTCTTTTTCTACTTTCTCATTATTAGTGTATAGGAATGCAAGGGATTTCTGTGTGTTGATTTTATATCCTGCAACTTTACTATATTCATTAATTAGCTCTAGTAATTTTCTGGTAGAGTCTTTAGGGTTTTCTATGTAGAGGATCATGTCATCTGCAAACAGTGAGAGTTTTACTTCTTCTTTTCCAATTTGGATTCCTTTTATTTCTTTCTCTGCTCTGATTGCTGTGGCTAAAACTTCCAGAACTATGTTGAATAGTAGTGGTGAAAGTGGGCACCCTTGTCTTGTTTCTGACTTTAGGGGAAATGCTTTCAATTTTTCACCATTGAGGAAAATGTTTGCTGTGGGTTTGTCATATATAGCTTTTATTATATTGAGGTATGTTCCTTCTATTCCTGCTTTCTGGAGAGTTTTTATCATAAATGGATGTTGAATTTTGTCAAAGGCCTTCTCTGCATCTATTGAGATAATCTTATGGCTTTTATTTTTCAATTTGTTAATGTGGTGAATTACATTGATTGATTTGCAGATATTGAAGAATCCTTGCATCCCTGGGATAAAGCCCACTTGGTCATGGTGTATGATCTTTTTGATGTGTTGTTGGATTCTGATTGCTAGAATTTTGTTGAGGATTTTTGCATCTATGTTCATCAGTGATATTGGCCTGTAGTTTTCTTTTTTTGTAGTATCTTTGTCAGGTTTTGGTATTAGGGTGATGGTGGCCTCATAGAATGAGTTTGGAATTTTACCTTCCTCTGCAATTTTCTGGAAGAGTAGGATAGGTGTTAACTCTTCTCTAAATTTTTGGTAGAATTCAGCTGTGAAGCCGTCTGGACTTGGGCTTTTGTTTGCTGGAAGATTTCTGATTACAGTTTCAATTTCCTTGCTTGTGATGGGTCTGTTAAGATTATCTATTTCTTCCTGGTTCAGTTTTGGAAAATTGTACTTTTCTAAGAATTTGTCCATTTCTTCCACGTTGTCCATTTTATTGGCATGTAATTGCTGATAGTAGTCTCTTATGGTCTTTTGTATTTCTGTGTTGTCTGTTGTGATCTCTCCATTTTCATTTCTAATTTTATTGATTTGATTTTTCTCTCTTTGCTTCTTGATGAGTCTGGCTAATGGTCTGTCAATTTTATTTATCCTTTCAAAGAAGCAGCTTTTGGCTTTGTTGATTTTTGCTATGGTCTCTTTTGTTTCTTTTGCATTGATTTCTGCCCTAATTTTTAAGATTTCTTTCCTTCTGCTAACTCTGGGGTTCTCCAGTTCTTCCTTTTCTAGTTGCCTTAGGTGTAGAGTTAGGTTATTTATTTGACTTTTTTCTTGTTTCTTGAGGTATGCCTGTATTGCTATGAACTTTCCTCTTTGCACTGCTTTTATAGTGTCCCACAGGTTTTGGGTTGTTGTGTTTTCATTTTCATTAGTTTCTATGCATATTTTGATTTCTTTTTTTTATTTCTTCTGTGATTTGTTGGTTATTCAGAAGCATGTTGTTCAGCCTCCATATGTTGGAATTTTTAATAGTTTTCCTCCTGTAATTGAGATATAATCTTAATGCATTATGATCAGAAAAGATGCTTGGAATGATTTAGATTTCTTTGAATTTATCAAGGTTATATTTATGGCCGAGGATGTGATCTATCCTGGAGAAGGTTCCATGAGCACTTGAGAAAAAGGTGAAATTCATTGTTTTGAGGTGAAATGTCCTATAGATATCGATTAGGTCTAACTGGCCTAATGTATCATTTAAAGTTTGCATTTCTTTGTTAATTTTCTGTTTAGTTGATCTGTCCATAGGTGTGAGTGGGGTATTAAAGTCTCCCACTATTATTGTGTTGTTGTTAATTTCCCCTTTCATACTTGTTAGCATTTGTCCTACATATTGTGGTGTTCCTATATTGGGTGCATATATATTTATAATTGTTATATCTTCTTCTTGGATTGATCCTTTGATCATTATGTAGTGGCCTTCTTTGTCTCTTTTCACAGCCTTTGTTTTAAAGTCTATTTTATCGGATATGAGTATTGCCACTCCTGCTTTCTTTTGGTCTCTATTTGCATGGAATATCTTTTTCCAACCCTTCACTTTCAGTCTGTATGTGTCCCTTGTTTTGAGGTGGGTCTCTTGTAGGCAGCATATAGAGGGGACTTGTTTTTGTATACATTTGGACAGTCTTTGCCTTTTGGTTGGGGCATTCAAACCATTTACATTTAAGGTAATTATTGATAAGTATGATCCCATTGCCATTTACTTTATTATTTTGGGTTTGGGTTTATACTCCCTTTTTGTGTTTCCTGTCTAGAGAATATCCTTTAGAATTTGTTGGAGAGCTGGTTTGGTGGTGCTGAATTCTCTCAGCTTTTGCTTGTCTGTAAAGCTTTTGATTTCTCCTTTGTATTTGAATGAGATCCTTGCTGGGTACAGTAATCTGGGATGTAGGTTATTTTCTTTCATCACTTTAAGTATGTCTTGCCATTCCCTCCTGGCCTGAAGAGTTTCTATTGAGAGATCAGCTGTTATCCTTATGGGAATCCCCTTGTGTGTTATTTGTTGTTTTTCCCTTGCTGCTTTTAATAGTTGTTCTTTGTGTTTGATCTTTGTTAATTTGATTAATATGTGTCTTGGGGTGTTTC
>NW_024074385.1:0-3176 GCF_014754425.2 Oryx dammah
ATTGTCTTTACTCCATTGTATATTCTTGCCTCCTTTGTCAAAGATAAGGTGTCCATATGTGTGTGGATTTATCTCTGGGCTTTCTATTTTGTTCCATTGATCTATATTTCTGTCTTTGTGCCAATACCATACTGTCTTGATGACTGTGGCTTTGTAGTAGAGCCTGAAATCAGGCAAGTTGATTCCTCCAGTTTCATTCTTCTTTCTCAAGATTGCTTTGGCTATTCGAGGTTTTTTGTATTTCCATACAAATCTTGAAATTATTTGTTCTAGTTCTGTGAAAAATATCGCTGGAAGCTTGATAGGGATTGCATTGAATTTGTAAATTGCTTTGGGTAGTATACTCATTTTCACTAAATATATCAATAGATTCTTCTGATCCATGAACATGGTATATTTCTCCATCTATTAGTGTCCTCTTTGATTTCTTTCATCAGTGTTTTATAGTTTTCTATATATAGGTCTTTAGTTTCTTTAGGTAGATATATTCCCAAGTATTTTATTCTTTTTGTTGCAATGGTGAATGGAATTGTTTCCTTAATTTCTTTTTCTACTTTCTCATTATTAGTGTATAGGAATGCAAGGGATTTCTGTGTGTTGATTTTATATCCTGCAACTTTACTATATTCATTAATTAGCTCTAGTAATTTTCTGGTAGAGTCTTTAGGGTTTTCTATGTAGAGGATCATGTCATCTGCAAACAGTGAGAGTTTTACTTCTTCTTTTCCAATTTGGATTCCTTTTATTTCTTTCTCTGCTCTGATTGCTGTGGCTAAAACTTCCAGAACTATGTTGAATAGTAGTGGTGAAAGTGGGCACCCTTGTCTTGTTTCTGACTTTAGGGGAAATGCTTTCAATTTTTCACCATTGAGGAAAATGTTTGCTGTGGGTTTGTCATATATAGCTTTTATTATATTGAGGTATGTTCCTTCTATTCCTGCTTTCTGGAGAGTTTTTATCATAAATGGATGTTGAATTTTGTCAAAGGCCTTCTCTGCATCTATTGAGATAATCTTATGGCTTTTATTTGTCAATTTGTTAATGTGGTGAATTACATTGATCGCTTTGCGGATATTGAAGAATCCTTGCATCCCTGGGATAAAGCCCACTTGGTCATGGTGTATGATCTTTTTGATGTGTTGTTGGATTCTGATTACTAGAATTTTGTAGAGGATTTTTGCATCTATGTTCATCAGTGATATAGGCCTGTAGTTTTCTTTTTTTGTAGTATCTTTGTCAGGTTTTGGTATTAGGGTGATGGTGGCCTCATAGAATGAGTTTGGAATTTTACCTTCCTCTGCAATTTTCTGGAAGAGTAGGATAGGTGTTAACTCTTCTCTAAATTTTTGGTAGAATTCAGCTGTGAAGCCGTCTGGACTTGGGCTTTTGTTTGCTGGAAGATTTCTGATTACAGTTTCAATTTCCTTGCTTGTGATGGGTCTGTTAAGATTATCTATTTCTTCCTGGTTCAGTTTTGGAAAATTGTACTTTTCTAAGAATTTGTCCATTTCTTCCACGTTGTCCATTTTATTGGCATGTAATTGCTGATAGTAGTCTCTTATGGTCTTTTGTATTTCTGTGTTGTCTGTTGTGATCTCTCCATTTTCATTTCTAATTTTATTGATTTGATTTTTCTCTCTTTGCTTCTTGATGAGTCTGGCTAATGGTCTGTCAATTTTATTTATCCTTTCAAAGAAGCAGCTTTTGGCTTTGTTGATTTTTGCTATGGTCTCTTTTGTTTCTTTTGCATTGATTTCTGCCCTAATTTTTAAGATTTCTTTCCTTCTGCTAACTCTGGGGTTCTCCAGTTCTTCCTTTTCTAGTTGCCTTAGGTGTAGAGTTAGGTTATTTATTTGACTTTTTTCTTGTTTCTTGAGGTATGCCTGTATTGCTATGAACTTTCCTCTTTGCACTGCTTTTATAGTGTCCCACAGGTTTTGGGTTGTTGTGTTTTCATTTTCATTAGTTTCTATGCATATTTTGATTTCTTTTTTTTATTTCTTCTGTGATTTGTTGGTTATTCAGAAGCATGTTGTTCAGCCTCCATATGTTGGAATTTTTAATAGTTTTCCTCCTGTAATTGAGATATAATCTTAATGCATTATGATCAGAAAAGATGCTTGGAATGATTTAGATTTCTTTGAATTTATCAAGGTTATATTTATGGCCGAGGATGTGATCTATCCTGGAGAAGGTTCCATGAGCACTTGAGAAAAAGGTGAAATTCATTGTTTTGAGGTGAAATGTCCTATAGATATCGATTAGGTCTAACTGGCCTAATGTATCATTTAAAGTTTGCATTTCTTTGTTAATTTTCTGTTTAGTTGATCTGTCCATAGGTGTGAGTGGGGTATTAAAGTCTCCCACTATTATTGTGTTGTTGTTAATTTCCCCTTTCATACTTGTTAGCATTTGTCCTACATATTGTGGTGTTCCTATATTGGGTGCATATATATTTATAATTGTTATATCTTCTTCTTGGATTGATCCTTTGATCATTATGTAGTGGCCTTCTTTGTCTCTTTTCACAGCCTTTGTTTTAAAGTCTATTTTATCGGATATGAGTATTGCCACTCCTGCTTTCTTTTGGTCTCTATTTGCATGGAATATCTTTTTCCAACCCTTCACTTTCAGTCTGTATGTGTCCCTTGTTTTGAGGTGGGTCTCTTGTAGGCAGCATATAGAGGGGACTTGTTTTTGTATACATTTGGACAGTCTTTGCCTTTTGGTTGGGGCATTCAAACCATTTACATTTAAGGTAATTATTGATAAGTATGATCCCATTGCCATTTACTTTATTATTTTGGGTTTGGGTTTATACTCCCTTTTTGTGTTTCCTGTCTAGAGAATATCCTTTAGAATTTGTTGGAGAGCTGGTTTGGTGGTGCTGAATTCTCTCAGCTTTTGCTTGTCTGTAAAGCTTTTGATTTCTCCTTTGTATTTGAATGAGATCCTTGCTGGGTACAGTAATCTGGGATGTAGGTTATTTTCTTTCATCACTTTAAGTATGTCTTGCCATTCCCTCCTGGCCTGAAGAGTTTCTATTGAGAGATCAGCTGTTATCCTTATGGGAATCCCCTTGTGTGTTATTTGTTGTTTTTCCCTTGCTGCTTTTAATAGTTGTTCTTTGTGTTTGATCTTTGTTAATTTGATTAATATGTGTCTTGGGGTGTTTC
>NW_024074386.1:0-3176 GCF_014754425.2 Oryx dammah
TTTGTGTTATTTTATTGTTGAAACATACACATAACATAAAATTCACAATGTAGTCATTTTTCAGTGTAGAGGTGGCATTAAATACATTCACAATGTTGTGCAGTGTCATGGAGATTTTTTAGTAATTTCTTATCGAAGTGCAGTTTATTTACAGTGTTGTGTTCATTTCTGCTGTACAGCTAAATGACTTATATACGTGTATACATTCTTTTTATTTTCTTTTCCATTATGATTTATTCCAGAATAGTAAATGGAGTTCCCTGAGCACTACTGTGGTTTCTCAGTTCTAAATGTAACAGTTTGCATCTACTAACCCCCTGCTGCTAGTCCCTCCCTCCCCAACCCAGGCTCCCCCTTGGAAACCCTAAGTCTGTTCTTTATGTCTATGAGTGTGTTTCTACTTCATAGATAGGTTCATTTGTACCATAGTTTATATTCCACATAAGTGATTTCTTGATGTTTAGTCACTAAGTCGTGTCTGTGTCTGTGACCCCATGGACTGCAGCATGCCAAGCTTCCCTGGCCTTCATGTCTCCCAGAGTTTCCTCAAACTCTTGTCCATTTAATCAGATCACTGAATAATCAGTGATTAATTCATCCAGTCACTTCATCCTCTGTTGCCCCTTTCTTCTTTTGCCCTCAATCTTTCCCAGCATCAGGGTCTTTTCCAATGAGTCAGCTCTTTGCATCAGGTGGCCAAAGTATTGTAGCTTCAGCATCAGTCTTTCCAATGAATACTGAGGTTGATGTTCTTTAGGATTGACTAGTTTGATCTCCTTCTGTCCAAGGGATTCTTAAGAATCTTCTCTGTGTCCACATTCAAAAGCATCAATTCTTTGTGTGCAACCTTCTTTAAGGTCCGTCTCACATCCGTACATAACTACTGGAAAAACCATAGCTTTGACTAGATAGATCTTGTTGGCCAAATAATATCTCTGCTTTTTAATAAGCTATGTATACAGTGATTTCCAGACTTCAAAAGCCACCATAATGGGTAGCCACTTAGGAGATGAAATTAATCTAATGAATCTGAGCCACTTTATGAACTTAATTAAGTCCATTTAGTGAAGTATTCTGTTGTAATACTTGGTCTTTTTTTGTCACATAAAACACCCGCCTCCCTGTACTTAGATTTTCCAAGACATTCATTTCACTGCTTGCACACAGTAGGTACTTCCTAAGTGTTTTTTGAAAAAGGTGAAGAGGTCTTAAAACTGGAAAGAGAGAAAGAGGGCAGTTTCTGTCTTCTTCCTCAAGCCAGAGAAAAGGTAAATGGAAAACATCTGTCGTAAAAGTGACAACAGCAGGGAGAGAAAAAGAGGAGGCTCTTGTAATCTGGGCAAAAGATGAAGACATGGGGTAATGAGGATAAATGGGTAGAGTCTAGATCTACTTGGGGTGTGGAACTGAAATCATTGCTAATGGATTGGATGGTGGAGTGAGGAAGAAGGAAGAATCAAAAGATAACTTCCTGGTGTTAGGGTTCAGCAATCAGCAATGCAACAGCTGGGAACATAGGGCAGAAGCAGCTTTATCGTAGAAAATCAGCCCTTCCATTTGGCACTCTCATGTATGCGCTTTGGAACCAAACAGCCTGGTCCACATCTGAGAGTCCGCCGCTTACTGGCTAGGTGGCCAGAATCTGCCTGCAAGGCAGGAGACCCTGGTTCGATTCCTGAGTGGGAAAGATGCCCTGGAGAAAGGGATCGGCTACCCACTCCAGTTTTCATGGGCTTCCCTGGTGGCTCAGATGGTAAGGAATCCTCCTGCAGTGCAGGAGACCTGCATTCCATGCCTGGGTTGGGACGATCCCCTGGAGGAGGACTTGGCAACTCACTCCAGTATTCTTGCCTGGAGCATCTCCATGGACAGAGGTGCCTGGTGGGCTACAGTCCATGGGATCGCAAAGAGTCAGACACAGCAGAGCAACTAAACACAGCTGGGTGGTTCCCTGTGGGTCTCCTGTGAGTCTTCTGTCACTGCCTAACTGTGTTCCTGTCACAAAATTGTTTTGGGGGTTAGATGGGCTAATGCAGGTTACATGCTCCCTACAAGGCATGGCATGTAGTAAGCCCTTGGTAATATTGTCAATTATTTGCTACCTGCTGCTGCTGGTGCTAAGTCGCTTCAGTCGTGTCCATCTCTGTGCGACCCCATAGACGGCAGCCCACCAGGCTCCGCCATCCCTGGGATTCTCCAGGCAAGAACACTGGAGTGGGTTGCCGTTTCCTTCTCCAATGCATGAAGGTGAAAAGTGAAAGTGAAGTCTCTCAGTTGTGTCCAACTCTTAGCGACCCCATGGACTGCACCCACCAGGCTCCTCCATCCATGGGATTTTCCAGGCTAAATACATCTAACTACATACTCTACTGACCTTGATCTTTTTCAGCTTTAATGTTCACACCATAATCTTATGGTATAAATGGATTATGGTTCCAGCAAGAGGAAGAAATTGGCAGACACAGTAAACATAGCTTCTTCAGAATTGTTTTTGCCTACATTCTTTGTACTTGGGAGGTTTTTGGGGTGGGGGCGGCCTTCTTTGGGAAAGTACACAATAACATACTTGCTTGCCCTCCATGTAATATATGTGTTTAATCTTCCATTATATAAAGATCCAGGGTGAATAATGCACCCTGAAAAGTTGCTTAACTGGAGCATAGAATGTTTCCATACTTTCTGCAAATTTTACGGTACTAGTTAAAAATTCAAAGAATTATATCAAGAAACTTCCAAGTTTTCATGAAAATCTAAGCCACTTCATCTTCTCTGCATTGTATGAAGTTAGGCGTGCTGGTGCACAAGACCTGGGGCACTCGTTAATAGTAAGGGTGGTCCACTCTCCTCAGAAGAGTGGAGTTGTCAGTAGTAGAAATTCCTCATAACCACAAGGCCTCATGTCCAAACTATTTTATCAGTGGCTGGCACATAGTAAGTACCTGGTAAGTGTTACATTAGCTACATGTTTTCTGCCTTAAAAAATCCAGTGATGCAGATCTAGATTTACGAACAGTTTCAAGGCATGTTTCATAGAAGCAGTGCAAAAGTAGAACTTCCTGTGGAATAATCTACCCTGCCACCCCTCAGAGGCCGAAAGAAACATATTGCCAGTACCCTTAGTTCAATATTGATGGCCATTCTTCACAGGATATTTCTTTGTTTTTATAGGATCTTCA
>NW_024074387.1:0-427 GCF_014754425.2 Oryx dammah
TCAGGACACAGTTTTTTCCTTTTCCCTCTGGCTTCATTATTCATTTGCAGACTTACTACTATTTTGACAGCAAAGAAAATCTCATCTTTTCATATTTTCTCTCTTCCCTACTCCTTTGTATGTAGAAGTGGAATTTAAACTTCTTAACTTTGACAGATTTAGTCTCAGCCCATTTATAACACAGAGGACACTTCGCAAAAAATCAATTGCAGGGGTGAGGGAGTGAGGGCCCGTGGGGATTACCGTGGACTCTCAGGGCACCACTGAAGATGAAAAGCTAAACTCCCCTGATGATTATGGGTAGATACAGATGTGGATATGGATGTAGGAGACACAGAGGTAGGTGTGTATACACGCAAGTGTGGGTGCAGATAGAGATGATACAGCTGTGCGTGCAGACATACAGGTGTGTGTGTAGACATACAGG
>NW_024074387.1:437-3175 GCF_014754425.2 Oryx dammah
TACAAACATACAGCTGTGCGTGCAGACATACAGGTGCGGGTGTAGACGCAGGTGCAGGTATGAGTGGAGGTGCAGGTGTAGACGCAGGCGTGTCGGCACAGGCAGATCAGCGCTGTGGATACATAGGGTCAGGCGATGCAGACTACGCGGCTGACACAGGGGCGGGTGAGCAGACACAGGCGTCAGCTCAGGCGCGCTGGAGACACAGATACAGGTGCACGTGTCTACTGCGGCCTCCTTTCTGCCACCATGTCAGCTCAGCGAGAAGAGAACAGGGTTTCCACTTCACCAGAACCTTCTAAGAGCCTGCTTCCAGGCTGAGCTGCAGCGCCACCGGCAGGAGTCAGCCTGGGGACCGCGCACAGAGAGAGGGTGAGGCCAGGCTCAGGCCCAGCTGGCGGGCCGGGCCGGGCTTCCTTTCCCTGCCCACCCACCCCAGTGACAGACCTTTGCTGCAGCAGAAGGATCCAATGGGGGCAGGGGCACACAGTCAGAGACCACAAGAGCCCCTGATACCACCATTCCTCCTGGCACCTTCTGGCAGCCAGATGTGGCCACGCTGACCTGGGAGGTTTTGGGCCCAAGGGACACTGTCATAGCTGCACTTTAATGGCATTTTCTCACTTTCCAGACCACCATGGTTAGAGCCCAGACAACGTGAAATATCCTCCAGTTCTTTCTAGACTTCCAGCCGACAGCAGCCTGCAAGGCCCAGCCCAGCTCTGGAGCCCTCCGAACATGAGCCCGCGGCTCCTGGCCACTGCAGAGCAAAGAGCCACCGACCAGGGGCCACTTCCTCTGCCTCCCAGGCCACCCAGCAGACACACAAGTTCTGGACACAGACATGGGAACTGGCTACACGCGTGATGATGGTAAGGGATCTGGGCCCCTTTCCAGGTGTGACGTGGCATCACGTATGCTGGAAAGAAAGAATCCTGCTATTTTAGAGACACTTCCTGGCACGCCTCTAAGACACCGTAGCTGGGATTTGTGCCAGAGCAGCAGGAGAGCGGGGCTGGTGGGGTGACTGGTCAGCCTCCTGCTCGTGTGCACTTCAACTCTGCACGAAGAAGAGGAACCCAAACCTGCTCCCCCATCTAGCCTGTCAGACAGGGACTCATGACTCCGTCCCGTTACCGGGGCTCCCGAGTCCTTGAGCCCAGGCTGTGGGGACGCCTCCCAGGCCCCCGGCCTGCAGCCACAGGAGGGCTGCTGGGCTCACAGGGTCCAGCCTCGGTTTCCTCGTCCACAAGCCACTCGAGGTGGGCAGCACCCCTGCACATGCTTCCAGCTGTGGGTTCACTTCCCCAAACTCAGGCTCCGCAGCTGGGACGGCCCCTGTGCAGGATTGGGGGCCCCGCAGGACTCGCTGGCCAGCGCCCCAGCGCCTGCATCGCTGCCATCCAGGATCGGGGGCCTCAGCGCCTGCATCACCGCCGTGACCGTGGGCTCTTCTCTGTCTTACACACACTGTCCACCGTGGCCTTCTGGAGTCAGCCTGACTTGAAACAACTCTCAAATCACCCTGGGAGGACCAGGGATGGCTGCCTCGCCCCTCACACATCTTGAATCCACCCAGTTTGCGACAAGTGTGAAAACATAAACAGGGTGGGTCAGACTCCTGCCTGCCCATCAGGAAATGTACGAGTGAGGGCAAGGCAGGCAGTGAGGTCAGCTGCGTGGTCCCCGTGAACCTCAGAGAGAACGCCTAGCTGCCCACCACGCTCCTTCTCCTTTTGTGAAAAACCAAACATACAAAGTCCTTTTCTGTTAAAAAAAAAAAAAAGAATGGTGTTGGATTCTTGTCAGTTAATAGCTGATCCATTAAGGCTTAAGCTGAGACCTGGTGAAATCCCGCCCCAGAGAACCTCAAATCCCCACTAATCTGACAACAGAGGGGAGACTCTGTGTGCCTGTGAGCATCCCACTCGGGGCAGACCGAGTTACGGACACAGAGCTCTTGTCTGCACCACAGACCTTCCACCTGGGAGAAGCCAAGATAAAACAGTGGTCTTTTACTTTGGCCAGTGCTCAGAGCAGGTAAGCGCTCAGGCCCAGAGGTGCAGCCGAGGGAATGGAGTCGGGATGCAGAGAAGAGACCTTCTGACAGCAGCCCCCTCTTACACGAACGTCAGCGAGAGCAACCGGCAAGCCCGATGCGAGGGTCTCCCTGCGTCCAGGTGCCAGCTGCTCGCGCTGGATGTCCTGTGATGCAGAGGACGCTCGGCCTGGAGGGTCCCACCCTGAAGCCACCGTCCTCTGTCCTCCACGGCTCGTGCAGACTCAGAGTCCTCCCGAGGTCAGAATCCTCTCCAGCACTTTCACGACTCACACTCGTGCCCCAGACAGGAGCAACCCCGCACCCATGCTGGGACCAGTCCTCCAGCATCAGGACACGCTGGCAGGAGGAAAGCACTCAGAGCAGCGGAGCGGTGGTCCCACCAGCGGCCGCACACACACACGACCCACGGACACACAGGGACACACAGGGACACACACACACTACACACACGCACCCAAGTACACACACACGCATGTACCCACGCACACAGACACATGTACACACATACACAGATACAGACACAGAAACATGCACACGACACACACACACAGGGACACACGTGTACCCATGTACACACACGTACTAACATACACACACAGACACGGAAACATGCATACGACACAGACACACAGGGACACACACAGCACACACGTGCATCTACATCCACAGACACACA
>NW_024074388.1:0-164 GCF_014754425.2 Oryx dammah
AGTTCTCTGACTTTGACAAACGCAGACACACCCCCATCAGACCATGCAGGCCCCCACACTCCTGTCCACTGGAGTCAGCTCCTCCCTCGGCCCAAAGCCTCACGCAGGTGCTGATTCAAGATCCCTGCAGCTGTGGCTTTTCCAGGAGGTCACATACATGGAAT
>NW_024074388.1:174-3175 GCF_014754425.2 Oryx dammah
CCCAAAGACCAGTGATATGTTGAGGTTCTCTAATGTACTTATTTGCCAAACTTATCCACAGTGGCTGCGTCGTTTATGATATTATTTTATGTATCAAAGCTCCAGTTTCTCCACATCCTTGCTAACAATGGCATAGTAATTGTTTTTAATTCTAGCCTTTCTCATAGGTATGAAGGGGACTTTGTTGCAGTTTTAATTTGCACTTCCCTAAGGCTATGGTTTACCTGTGCTCATGTATGGATGTGAGAGTTGGACTGTGAAGAAGGCTGAGCGCCGAAGAATTGATGCTTTTGAACTGTGGTGTTGGAGAAGACTCTGGAGAGTCCCTTGGACTGCAAGGAGATCCAACCAGTCCATTCTGAAGGAGGTCAGCCCTGGGATTTCTTTGGAAGGAACGATGCTGAAGCTGAAACTCCAGTACTTTGGTCACCTCATGGGAAAAGTTGACTCATTGGAAAAGACTCTGATGCTGGGAGGGATTGGGGTTAAAAGGAGAAGGGGACGACAGAGAATGAGGTGGCTGGACGGCATCACTGAGACGATGGACGTGAGTCTGCGTGAACTCCGGGAGTTGGTGATGGACAGGGAGGCCTGGCGTGCTGCGATTCATGGCGTCGCAAAGAGTCGGACACGACTGAGCGACCGACCTGAACTGACCTGAATGAGTAATCATGTGGACTATCATTTTATATGCTTATTGGCCATCCCTGCATCTTCTTTGGTATTTCTTCAAATCTTTAGGCCCTTTCTTTGTTAGTTTTTCTTGATGTTGGATTTTCAGTGTTCTTTATATATTTTGGATACAAGGACTTTAGTCAGATGTGTGATTTGCAAATATTTTCTCCCAGTCTATGCCTTGTGTTTTCGTTCTTTAAGAGTGTCTTTTGATGAACAAAATAGTTTAATACTGATAAAGTCCAGGGTATTCCTTGTTTTCTTTTAGCGATCGTGCTTTTGGTATTGAATCTAAGAACTCTGCCTAACCACAAGGTCACAAAGATTTTCTCCTATATTTTCATCTGAAAGTTTAAAACTTTCACATTTTATATTTAGGTCTCTGATAAACTTTGATTAAAATTTTACATTAAGTAAAACTTGAGGTACGGGTCAAGGCTTACTTTTTTGTTTTGCATATAGACATCCATTGTTCCAAACTGCCTTTGCACTTTTATAAAAAATCAATTGATTTCATTTGTGTGGGCCTGTTTTTCTTTTCGGTATCATTCATCTGGGCCTGTACCTTTGCTACCATTGGATTGTTTGGATTATTATAGCTTTATGGTAAATACTGAAGTCAGATAGGATAAAACCTCCAACTTTCTTCCTCATTTTCAAATGTTGTGGCTCCTTGAGCTCCTTTGCCTTTCCAAATAATTTTAGGGTCAACTTTGATACCAACAAAGAAACCCTATTTGTTATTGGAATTTGAATCTACAGATCAATTTGGAGGTGATGTGCTCTGTTTAGTCACTTAGTCGTGTCCAACTCTTTGTGACCTCAGGGACTGTAGCCTACCAGGCTCCTCTGTCCATGGGGATTCTCTAGGCAAGAATACTGGAGTGGGTTGCCAAGCCCTCCTCCAGGGGATCTTTCCAAGCCAGGGATCGAACCCATGTTTTCTGCATTGCAGGCAGATTCTCTAACATCTCAGCCACCAGGGAAGCCCAAGAGTACTGGAGTGGGTAGTCTATCCCTTCTCCAGGGGATCTTCCCAACCCAGGAATCAAACCAGGGTATCCTGCTTTTCAGGCAGATCCTTTACCAGCTGAACTACCAGGGAGGCCCCCGTTTGGAGCAACTGACCTCATAATAATATTTAAACATGCAGACATGGTCTAGTTCTACACTTATTTGTGTCTTCTTTTTCTTTCATCAGTGTTTTTATACATGTCATTATGTACATATTCTGTAAAACTTATACCTGTTTCCATTTTTTAATTCTAACATACTTTTAAACAAAAACCTTAATTCAATTTTTATTGCTATTATATAGAAATATAAGTAGTTTCTAAATTACTTGTTTATGTATTATTATTATTATTTTTGGTTGTGCTGGGTCTTCATTCCTGTCTGAGGGCTTCTTTGGTTGCGGTACATGGGCTTTCTCATTGCGGTGGCTTCTCTTGTTGTGGAGTCTGGGCTCACGGTGCACAGGCTTCCGTGGTTGCAGCAGGGAGGCTCAGTAGGTGTAGCTTGCAGGTCCTAGAGTGTGTACATGCATGCACGCTCAGTTGCTAGTCGTGTCTGACTCTTTGTGACCCCCATGGACGGTGGCCCACCAGGCTGCACTGTCCATGTGATTTTCCAGGCAAGAATCCTGGAGTGGGTTGCCATTTCCTCCTCCAGGGGATTTTCCCAACCCAGAGATCGAACCTGCATCGCCTGTGTCTTCTGCACTGGCAGGTGGATTCTCTACCACTAAGCCGCCTGGGAAGCCCCCCAGTGTGTGGGCCTCCGTAACTGTGGCGTGCAGGCTGTAGTTGCGGTGCACTGGCTTTCGTTGCTCTGCAGCCTGTGGAATCTTCCCCAGCCGGGGGTCGAATCCATGTCCCCTGCATCGGCAGGTGGATTCTTATCGACTGAGCTCCCAGGGAAGTCCAAGAAATATAATGAATTTTTATTATCCCAGGCTTGCATTCTTCAACTTGCTAAACCCTCATGTATTTCTACAAGTTTTTTTGTAGATTATTAAGGGTTTCAGTGTGGACAATCACACCCTCTGTGAGTAGAGATGATTTTATTTCTTCGGTATGCACCCTTGTATTTGTTATTTTGTTGCACGAGGGGTGATCTTAAGTATGATGTTGAAGGAATGCAGAGAGAAGACACCTGTGTCTGGCTCCTGCTCTTAGAGGAAAAGCATTCAGTCTCTTTAAAAATCCTCATCAAAATACTAGCAAACTGAATTCAGCAGCAAATTAAAAGAACTGTACACCATGACCAAGGGGGATCTCCTGCCAGAATGCAAGGGTGGAAGGAGTGATATGAAAATCAATGAATA
>NW_024074389.1:0-3175 GCF_014754425.2 Oryx dammah
TTCGTCGGGAAAGGATTCCCGGGTTTCCTTTCGCATCTCGGAGGAGGGGCTCTCCATAGGAAAGTCGAGAGGAACTCCAGGGGTCGTGCCATCATTCGCAATGTGCACAAAATATCTGAGTCCACTCCAGAAGAACCTGATTTCGCTGCACTTCGTCGACATGTACGCCGAGGATCCACTCACACCACAGTGGCATGTGTGAGAGCCCTGTCGGCAAGCCTCGTGGGAAAGCCTCCAAAGAATACCACAGATACCTTATCAAGGCGCCGGGAAGCCTGCCACGGCTGCTCCAGCTCGTGAGGAAAGCGGACGTGGATGTCCCCACTCGAGACGAGGACTGACTCCCCTCTGGAGCCTCCAGAAGGACCCTAAGATCCTTGTCAGCACTGGAGAGGAATCCTCAGGTTCCGTCATAGACTCCAGACGAGGTCTTAGGCCCCTGCACCGACTGCACAGGAATCCCGACAGGACCCTCGCACCTCCCATGGAGACTGGACTTTCCTGAGGCCACAAGGGAGGGTCCCAGAGGTCCCCGTCATAACTCGAGAAGGTACGGCCGCAACTCGAGAAAATCCAGGATGTTCTTCCCTCCAGGCGATATGAGGCCTTTTTCCGCTGAGGCGTCTCGAGGCAAATCACCCCTTCCCTCTTGAACTTCGAAAGGGTCTTTCACACCCTTGCTGCAACTCAAGAAGTTCCCCGACATACCCGCCTCCACTCGAGAGGAACACCGAGGGTCCCGCCCACATGAAGAGCAGCCCCGTTTCCTCCTCATAGCTCGAAATGTGAGTTCCTTTCCCTGCTTCTTCGGGAAAGGATTCCCGGCTTTCATGTCGCATCTCGGAGGTGGCGCTCTACACATAAAAGTCGAGAGAAACTCCGGGGGTCGTGCCACCATTCCCTATGTTCACAAAATGTCTCAGTCCACACCAGAAGAACCTGAATTCCCTGAACTTCCTCGAGATGCACGCCGAGGATCGACTCACACCACAGTGGCACGTGTGACATCCCTGTCGGAAAGCCTCGTGGGAAATCCTCCAAAGAATGCCACAGATCCCTGTATCAAGGCGCCGGAAAGCCTGCCACGGCTGCTCCAGCTCGTGAGGAAAGCGGACGTGCATGTCCCCAGTCGAGACGAGGACTGACTCCCCTGTGGAGCCTCCAGAAGGACCCCTAAGATCCTTGTCAGCACTGGAGAGGAATCCTCAGGTTCCATCATAGACTCCACACGAGGTCTTATTTCCCGGCACCTACTGCACAGGAATCACGACAGGCACCTCGCAAATCCCATGGAGACTGGAATTTCCTGAGGCCACAAGGGAGGGTCCCAGAGGTCCCCATCGTAACTCCAGATGGTCCCACCGCAACTCGAGAAAATCCAGGAGATTCTCCCCTCCAGGCGAGATGAGGCCCTTTTCTCCTACGCGTCTGGAGGCAAATAACCCCTTCCCACTTGATCTTCGAAAGGGTCCTTCACACTCTTGCTGCAACTCAAGAAGTTCGCTGACATACCTCCCCTCCACTAGAAAGGAACACCGAGGGTCCCGCCCACATCAAGAGGAGCCTCGTTTCATCCTCATAGCTCGAGATGAGGGTTCTTTTACCTGCTTCGTCGGGAAAGGTTTCCCGGCTTTCCTTTCGCATCTCGGAGGAGGCGCTCTCCACAGGAAAGTCAAGAGGAACTCCAGGGGTGGTGCCACCATTCCGAATATGCACAAAATGTCTCAATACAACCCAGAAGAACCTGATTTCCCTGCACTTCCTCGACATGCACGCCGAGGATCAACTCACACCACAGTGGCTCGTGTGACAGCCCTGTCTGAAAACCTCGTGGGAAAGCATCCAAAGAATGCCACAGATCCATGTATCAAGGCGACAGAAACCCTGCCACGGCTGCTCCAGCTCGTGAGAAAAGCGGACGTGCATGACCCACTGGAGACGAGGACTAACTCCCCTGTGGAGCCTCCAAAAAGACCCCAAGTTCCATGTCAGCACTGGAGAGGAATCCTCAGGTTCCGTCATAGACTCCACACGAGGTCTTAGGCCCCGGTATCATCTGCAGAGGAATCCCAAACGGCCCCTCGCAACTCGCATGGAGACTGGCCTGTCCTGAGGCCACAAGGGAGTGTCCAGAGTTCCCCAACGTAACTCGAGAAGGTCCCGCCCCAACTCGAGAACATCCAGGATGTTCTCCCCTCCAGGCGAGATGAGGCCCTTTTCCACAGAGGCGTCTCAAGCCAAATCACCCCTTCCCTCTTGAACTTCGAAAAGGTCCTTCACACCCTTGTTGCAAATCAAGAAGTTCCCCGATACACCCGCATCCACTCGAGAGGTACACCAAGGGTCCCGACCACATCAAGAGGAGCCCCTTTTCCTCCTCATAGCTCGAGATGAGGGTTCCTTTCCCTGCTTCTTCGGGAAAGGATTCCCGGCTTTCCTTTCGCATCTCGGAGGAGGGGTTCTCCACAGGAAAATCGAGAGGAAATTCCAGGGGAGGTGCCACCATTCCCAATGTGCACAAACTGTCTCAGTCCACTCCAGAAGAACCTGATTTCCCTGCACTTCCTCGACATGCACGCCGAGGATCGACTCACAGCACAGTGGCACGTGTGACAGCCCTGTCGGAAATCCTCGTGGGAAAGCCTCCATAGAATGCCACAGATCCCTGTATTAAGTCGCCAGGAAGACTGCCACGGCTGCTCCAGCACGGGAGGAATGCAGACGTGCATGTCCCTACTCGAATCGAGGACTGACTCCCTTGTGGAGCCTCCAGAAGTACCCCAAGATCCATGTCAGCACTGGAGAGGAATCCTCAGGTTCCGTCATAGACTCCACATGAGGTCTTCGGACCCGTCACCGACTGTAGAGGAATCCCGACAGGTCCCTTGCAACTCGCATGGAGACTGGCTTTTCCTCAGGTCACAAGGCAGGTCCCCAGAAGTCCCCATCGTAACTCGAGAAGATCCCGCAGCAACTCGAGAAAAGCCAGGAGGTTCTCCCCTCCAGGCGAGATGAGGCCCTTTTCCGCTGAGGAGTCTCGGGGCAAATCACCATTTCCCACTTGAACTTCTAAAGGGTCCTTCACACCCTTGCTGCAACTCAATAAGTTCTCTGACATACCTGGCTCCACTCGAGAGGAACACCGAGGGTCCCGCCCACATCAAGAGGAGCCCCG
>NW_024074390.1:0-3175 GCF_014754425.2 Oryx dammah
TTCGTCGGGAAAGGATTCCCGGGTTTCCTTTCGCATCTCGGAGGAGGGGCTCTCCATAGGAAAGTCGAGAGGAACTCCAGGGGTCGTGCCATCATTCGCAATGTGCACAAAATATCTGAGTCCACTCCAGAAGAACCTGATTTCGCTGCACTTCGTCGACATGTACGCCGAGGATCCACTCACACCACAGTGGCATGTGTGAGAGCCCTGTCGGCAAGCCTCGTGGGAAAGCCTCCAAAGAATACCACAGATACCTTATCAAGGCGCCGGGAAGCCTGCCACGGCTGCTCCAGCTCGTGAGGAAAGCGGACGTGGATGTCCCCACTCGAGACGAGGACTGACTCCCCTCTGGAGCCTCCAGAAGGACCCTAAGATCCTTGTCAGCACTGGAGAGGAATCCTCAGGTTCCGTCATAGACTCCACACGAGGTCTTAGGCCCCTGCACCGACTGCACAGGAATCCCGACAGGACCCTCGCACCTCCCATGGAGACTGGACTTTCCTGAGGCCACAAGGGAGGGTCCCAGAGGTCCCCGTCATAACTCGAGAAGGTACGGCCGCAACTCGAGAAAATCCAGGATGTTCTTCCCTCCAGGCGATATGAGGCCTTTTTCCGCTGAGGCGTCTCGAGGCAAATCACCCCTTCCCTCTTGAACTTCGAAAGGGTCTTTCACACCCTTGCTGCAACTCAAGAAGTTCCCCGACATACCCGCCTCCACTCGAGAGGAACACCGAGGGTCCCGCCCACATGAAGAGCAGCCCCGTTTCCACCTCATAGCTCGAAATGTGAGTTCCTTTCCCTGCTTCTTCGGGAAAGGATTCCCGGCTTTCATGTCGCATCTCGGAGGTGGCGCTCTACACATAAAAGTCGAGAGAAACTCCGGGGGTCGTGCCACCATTCCCTATGTTCAAAAAATGTCTCAGTCCACACCAGAAGAACCTGAATTCCCTGAACTTCCTCGAGATGCACGCCGAGGATCGACTCACACCACAGTGGCACGTGTGACATCCCTGTCGGAAAGCCTCGTGGGAAATCCTCCAAAGAATGCCACAGATCCCTGTATCAAGGCGCCGGAAAGCCTGCCACGGCTGCTCCAGCTCGTGAGGAAAGCGGACGTGCATGTCCCCAGTCGAGACGAGGACTGACTCCCCTGTGGAGCCTCCAGAAGGACCCCTAAGATCCTTGTCAGCACTGGAGAGGAATCCTCAGGTTCCATCATAGACTCCACACGAGGTCTTATTTCCCGGCACCTACTGCACAGGAATCACGACAGGCACCTCGCAAATCCCATGGAGACTGGAATTTCCTGAGGCCACAAGGGAGGGTCCCAGAGGTCCCCATCGTAACTCCAGATGGTCCCACCGCAACTCGAGAAAATCCAGGAGATTCTCCCCTCCAGGCGAGATGAGGCCCTTTTCTCCTACGCGTCTGGAGGCAAATAACCCCTTCCCACTTGATCTTCGAAAGGGTCCTTCACACTCTTGCTGCAACTCAAGAAGTTCGCTGACATACCTCCCCTCCACTAGAAAGGAACACCGAGGGTCCCGCCCACATCAAGAGGAGCCTCGTTTCATCCTCATAGCTCGAGATGAGGGTTCTTTTACCTGCTTCGTCGGGAAAGGTTTCCCGGCTTTCCTTTCGCATCTCGGAGGAGGCGCTCTCCACAGGAAAGTCAAGAGGAACTCCAGGGGTGGTGCCACCATTCCGAATATGCACAAAATGTCTCAATACAACCCAGAAGAACCTGATTTCCCTGCACTTCCTCGACATGCACGCCGAGGATCAACTCACACCACAGTGGCTCGTGTGACAGCCCTGTCTGAAAACCTCGTGGGAAAGCATCCAAAGAATGCCACAGATCCATGTATCAAGGCGACAGAAACCCTGCCACGGCTGCTCCAGCTCGTGAGAAAAGCGGACGTGCATGACCCACTGGAGACGAGGACTAACTCCCCTGTGGAGCCTCCAAAAAGACCCCAAGTTCCATGTCAGCACTGGAGAGGAATCCTCAGGTTCCGTCATAGACTCCACACGAGGTCTTAGGCCCCGGTATCATCTGCAGAGGAATCCCAAACGGCCCCTCGCAACTCGCATGGAGACTGGCCTGTCCTGAGGCCACAAGGGAGTGTCCAGAGTTCCCCAACGTAACTCGAGAAGGTCCCGCCCCAACTCGAGAACATCCAGGATGTTCTCCCCTCCAGGCGAGATGAGGCCCTTTTCCACAGAGGCGTCTCAAGCCAAATCACCCCTTCCCTCTTGAACTTCGAAAAGGTCCTTCACACCCTTGTTGCAAATCAAGAAGTTCCCCGATACACGCGCATCCACTCGACAGGTACACCAAGGGTCCCGACAACATCAAGAGGAGCCCCTTTTCCTCCTCATAGCTCGAGATGAGGGTTCCTTTCCCTGCTTCTTCGGGAAAGGATTCCCGGCTTTCCTTTCGCATCTCGGAGGAGGGGTTCTCCACAGGAAAATCGAGAGGAAATTCCAGGGGAGGTGCCACCATTCCCAATGTGCACAAACTGTCTCAGTCCACTCCAGAAGAACCTGATTTCCCTGCACTTCCTCGACATGCACGCCGAGGATCGACTCACAGCACAGTGGCACGTGTGACAGCCCTGTCGGAAATCCTCGTGGGAAAGCCTCCATAGAATGCCACAGATCCCTGTATTAAGTCGCCAGGAAGACTGCCACGGCTGCTCCAGCACGGGAGGAATGCAGACGTGCATGTCCCTACTCGAATCGAGGACTGACTCCCTTGTGGAGCCTCCAGAAGTACCCCAAGATCCATGTCAGCACTGGAGAGGAATCCTCAGGTTCCGTCATAGACTCCACATGAGGTCTTCGGACCCGTCACCGACTGTAGAGGAATCCCGACAGGTCCCTTGCAACTCGCATGGAGACTGGCTTTTCCTCAGGTCACAAGGCAGGTCCCCAGAAGTCCCCATCGTAACTCGAGAAGATCCCGCAGCAACTCGAGAAAAGCCAGGAGGTTCTCCCCTCCAGGCGAGATGAGGCCCTTTTCCGCTGAGGAGTCTCGGGGCAAATCACCATTTCCCACTTGAACTTCTAAAGGGTCCTTCACACCCTTGCTGCAACTCAATAAGTTCTCTGACATACCTGGCTCCACTCGAGAGGAACACCGAGGGTCCCGCCCACATCAAGAGGAGCCCCG
>NW_024074391.1:0-3174 GCF_014754425.2 Oryx dammah
TCCATTGTGTATATGTACCCCAATGTTCATCACAGCACTGTTTATAATAGCCAGCACAAGGAAGCAACCTAGACGTCCATTAGCAGATGAATGAATAAGAAAGCTGTGGTACATATACACAATGGAATATTCCTCAGCCATTAAAAAGAGTACCTTTGAATCACTTCTAATGAGGTGGATGAAACTGTAGCCTATTACACAGAGTGAATTAAGCCGGAAAGAAAAACACCAATACAGTATAATCACACATACATATGGAATTTAGAAAGATGGTAATGATAACCCAGTATGCGAGACAGCAAAAGAGACACAGATGTATAGCGCAGTCTTTTGGACTCTGTGGGAGAGGGTGGGGGTGGATGATTTGGAAGAATGGCATTGTTTAAACATGTGTATTATCATATGTGAGATGTATCACCAGTCCAGGTTTGATGCATGATACAGGATGCTCGGGGCTGGTGCACTGGGATGACCCAAAGGGATGGGATGAAGTTGGGGGAGGTGGGAGGGGGGTTCATGATGGAGGACATATGTAAACCCGTGGTGGATTCATGTCAGTGTATGGCAAAACCTATACAATATTGTAACGTAATTAGACTCCAATTGAAATAAATAAATTTATATTTTAAAAGGTACTTTCCAACCTAGGAATAGCAGGAAATGTCTTTAACATGTTAAAAAAGTCTCTATAACAAATGAAATAAGATAAAACTTAGAAAAGGTCCTCCTAATAGTTACCACAACATATTAATAATGTAATGATTGTTGCTCAGTTGTGCCTTACTCTTTGCAACCCCATGGGCTGTAGCCCACCAGGCTCCTCTGTTCATGGAATTATCCAGGCAAGAATACTGGAGTGGGTAGCCATTCCCTTCTCTAGGGGACCTTTCTGACAAGGGATCAAACCTGGAGAGTTCTACATTGCAGGCAGATTATTCACAATCTGAGCTACCAGGAAGCCCCATAACACATTACTAACCACGTAAATTTCAGGATACCCATGTATGAGATAGCACCGATGTCAACCTAGTACTAGAGGCCACAATCAATGAAATCACTTCAGTTCAGTCGCTCAGTAGTGTCCAACTCTTTGTGACCCCATGGCCTGCAACACGCCAGGCTTCCCTGTCCATCACCAACTCCCCGAGCTTGCTCAAACTCATGTCCATCGAGTAGGTGATGCCATCTGACACTCTCATGCTCTGTCATCTCCTTTTCCTCCCACCTTCAATCTTTCCCAGTATCAGGGTCTTTTCAAATGAGTCAGTACTTCACATCAGGTGGCCAAAGTATTGGAGTTTCAGCTTCAGCATCAGTCCTTCCAGTGAATATTCAGGACTGATTTCCTTTAGGATGGACTGGTTGGATCTCCCTTCAATCCAAGGGACTCTCAAGAGTCTTCTCCAACACACAATTCAAAAGCATCTATTCTTTGGCACTCAGCTTTCTTTATAGTCCAACTCTCACATCCATACATGACTAGTGGAAAAACCATAGCTTTGACCAGACAGATCCTTGTTGGCAAAGTAATGTCTCTGCTTTTTAATATACTGTCTAGTTTGGTCATAGCTTTTCTTCCCAGGAGCAAGCATCTTTTAATTTCATGGCTGTAGCCAAAATCTGCAGTGGTTTTGGAGCCCCCCAAAATAAAGTCTCTCACTATATCCATTGTTTCCCCATCTATTTTGAACAATTAGTGAAATAATAACCCTCAAAGTAGGAGGTGTATGAAAAAGGTATCACATGGTGCTGGAAAACTATGTGGAGGATAACACAAGTATTGAACTTAAATCTTTAGTATTTATCCAAAGCATATCAAAGATAAAATTCACTAACAAATAATTATTAACCATAAAATACAAATGAATGGTAATATCAACATGAAAAAGACAAGAAATCCGGTAGAATGACAAATATTTTTAACCAAAAAAAGAAAACAAACAAACAAAACAAAACAAACAAAAAAAAAAACTACAGAATTGAAACTAAATATCTGAAACATTTGTAATCATAGAAGTGAAAGGAGATTACACTAGCCACCAGTTTTTTTTTTTTTCAAGTGAAACAAATGTCCTTTAAAAAATTACTTCTTTTAATTGGAGACTAATTACTTAACAATATTATGGGTTTTGCCGTACATCGACATGAATCAGCCACAGGTGTACATGTGTCCCCCGGTGCCAAACCCCCTTCCCACCTCCCTCCCTATCCCATCCCTCAGGGTTACATTGAAACATGTATATTAGCATATGTGAAATAGATGACCAGTCCAAGTTCATTGCATGAAATAGGGCACTAAAAACCAGTGCACTCAGTTTATTTTTTAGATTAAAAGTCCTGTAATACTAAGGGTGGGCTTCTCTGGTGGCTCGATGGTAAAGAATCCACATGTAATGCAGGAGATCCAGGTTCAGTCTCTGGGTTGGGAAGATCCCCTGGAGAAGGGAATGGCAACCCACTCCAGTATTATTACCTGGAAAATCCCATGGACAGAGAAGCCTGGCAGGCTACGGTCCATGGGGTCACAAAGAATCAGACGTGACTGAGCATACACACAATACTAAGTGTGTTAGTTATCACCTGCTGTGTAAAAAATTACCTCAAAGCTTCTTGGCTTGCAGCAACAGAATCTATTATCTCAGAGTTTCTATGGGTCAAGAATCTATGTGCACCTTAGCTAGTCCTCTGGTGCTGGTGGTCTTATATGACTACCTCATCTCAAGTCTCAGTTGGGAAGGATCTGCATCCTTAGTTGGTTCCTGGTAGCATGCAGTTCCTTGTGGTTTCTCACACTGGAAATTCAGGCACTCAGGACGTGTTCCTTGATGTGTAAACCTCTGGGATGAGCATCTCACAATATGAATTTATTAGAACAAGAAGACAAAAAGGCAAGAGACACTGACAGCAGCAAAGTTCTAGCAAGAGGACACTTAACCATGTTAATAACATTCTATGGTTTTTTTCTGGATTCCAGTGATTCAGCTCAGTAGAAGCAAGTCAACAGATATGGCCCACACACAAGGGGAGTGGATTACCCAAGATGTTAACGTCAGGAGACTGGGATTATTGAGAGTCATATTAGAAGTTGCTTCCACACTGAGTATTGAGAAAATAAGTAATACAGCATTCTATTGGGTAGATAGATTTGGTACCATCATTTTGGAGAGCAAGCTG
>NW_024074392.1:0-3173 GCF_014754425.2 Oryx dammah
CAAAGAGGAACACAAACCGTAAAAATGCTTGACAAGAAATTTAAGTCCGTATATTTCTTTTGAAAAAACACCCAAGAGGAGTCACGTAACAGGCATTCAGTTCAGTCGCTCAGTCGTGTCCAACTCTTTGCGACCCCATGGGCTGCAGCACGCCAGGCTTCCCTGTCCATCACCAACTCCCGGAGCCTGCTCAAACTCAAGTCCATCCAGCCAGTGATGCCATCCAACCATCTCGTCCTCTGCCGTCCCCTTCTCCTCCTGCCTTCGATCTTTCCCAGTGACGGGGGCTTTTCCAGCGAGTCAGTTCTTCGCATCGGGTGGCCAAAGTACTGGAGCTTCAGCTTCAGCACCAGTCCTTCCAAAGAATAGTTGGGGCTGATCTCCTTTACGATTGACTGGTTGGGTCTCCTTGCAGTCCAAGGGACTCTCAAGAGTCTTCTCCAACACCACAGTTCAAAAGCTTCAATTCTTTGGCGCTCTGCTTTTCTTGATGGTCCAACTCTCACACCCATAAACGACTACTGGAAAAACCATAGCTTTGACTAGACAGAGCTTTGTTGGCCACTGCTGAGTGTTCCAAATTTGCCGGCAGAATGAGTGTAGCACTTTCACAGCATCATCTTTTAGGATTCGAAATAGCTCAGCTGGAATTCCATCACCTCCACTAGCTTAGTTCGTAGTGATGCTTCCTAAGGCCCACTTGACTTCACACTCCAGGATGTCTGGCTCTAGGTCAGTGATCACACCATCGTGGTTATCTGGGTCATGAAGATCTCTTTTGTATAGTTCTTCTGTGTATTCTTGCCAGAATACAGGACCGTTTCTGTCCTTCATTGTGTCCGTCCTTGCATGAAATGTTCCCTTGGTAGCTCTAATTTTCTTGAAGAGATCTCTAGTCTCTTTCCTATTCTATTGTTTCTTTCCCTCTATTTCTTTGCATTGTTCACTGAGGAAGGCTTTCTTATCTCTCCTTGCTATTCTTTGGAACTCTGCATTCAGATGGGTATATCTTTTCTTTTCTCCTTTGCCTTTCGCTTCCTTTCTTTTCTCAGCTATTTGTAAGGCCTCCTCAGACAACCATTTTGCCTTTCTGCATTTCTTTTTCTTGGCGATGGTTTTTGATCACTGCCTCCTGTACAGTGTTACGAACCTCCGCCCACAGTTCTTCAGGCACTCTGTCTAAATATATGTATGTAAGAAAATAAGCTGCCACCCATAGTCCCAACCCCCGGAATTAACTACTGTTCTTCTAAGTTTTGGCAAAACATATATATGCTTAGTTTATAAAATTCAAATGCTGCAGAAAATACAAATATGTAAAATTTTGAGACATGTTAAATTCAAAAATAACTTCTGTTAAGGTAGTTACATATTGACGGAGTCATTTCGGTATGTCAACAGAGAGGGGAAAAAAATACATCGTAGCTCAGTTGGTAAAGAATCTGCCTGCAATGCAGGACACCCAGGTTTGATTCCTGGGTCGGGAAGATCCCCTGGAGAAGGAAATGGCAACCCTCTCCAGTATTCTTGCCTGGAGAATCCCACGGACAGAGGAGCCTGGCAGGCTACAGTCCGTGGGGTCACAAGAGTCGGACACAACTTAGTGACTAAACCACCACCATACTTTCATGAAATAGAGCTCTTATAGATTCTATTTTTATTTTTAAGCATTCAACTTAATAGTGCATACATTTAATGGAAGAAAAATAAAGAAATTGTTGAACTTTCAATTAAATTGTTTACACGAGAGATGCTTTTCTGAAAGGATTCCCTAAGGCTTATAATAACAATTTAATTAAGACATTAAATTTGGGAATGATTCTTCTCATTACTTTTAAAAATCAAATGTCTTAAGGTATAATTTGAAAATAATACAACGCATCCATTTCAAGTTTGATGGCTTTTGACAAACGAACGGTACCCATGGAACCACTATCCTGTTCAAGGAAAAAGAATATCTCCGGAACTCCAGACGGTCCTCTGTGCCCCTTTGCAGTCAGTCCCCCTACCGCCGCTCCCTGACGCAGGTCATCAGTGATCTTGGGCCTGTCTCTGTGGATCGATTTTTCAGTTCTCGAAATTCACATAAATGGAACCACAGAGTTTGTACTTTTCCCCTCACTCAGCATGATGCGTGTGAGAGTCATCCATACTGTTGCCATGTATCAGGTATTTGTACCACTTTAGCGAGGAGTACTATTCCTTCGAATGAATATGTCACCATCATATATATCTATTCACCTCATGATGGACATTTGAAATGTTTTCAATTTGGGGACTATTATGAACAAAGCTGCTACAAGCAAGCCCCTTTTGTGGGCTTATGCTTTACAAATTCCATTTACATTTTTTAAATTCTTTAATACGAATTTACTTTGAATGGATGTTACATTCACCAAGACAATTTATTGAAGAGTTACAAGCTCACCTTTGATTGTTTCCTATCAGGGCATACGTAATATAAGCCACAGGTGTATTTTTGATTATCCCATTTAATCTACACAACAACTTTATGAAGTGCTTTATGACTATTACTTTCATATGACACTTGCAAAATTGGCCTAGCAAACGGGAGTCGGCCCAAGGTCAAACCGGAAGGCCAGTGGTGGCAACATGACTGAAAAGGAGGCCCCACCCCGCACCCCCCAGAAGCTGCGTTCCTAACTGCAGACCCACTCCCAGTGTCTTCCTCATAACCTCGGTGTGTCTGACAGGCCTGGAAACCAACATCCAAGCCGGCCTTCCTCGCGGTATTATTTACTGATCGGCTTCTTTGGGTCAGAAACTCCTCCATCAGGGGTCCAGAGCCTAACAGCGTGCACAACCTTGAGGGTGAGGAAACCTGTTAAAAGCTCCTAAAACCGGTTTTCTCATCAGTAAGCCACTAAAAATTAACCTTGGTCTTGGTGCAGATATTTCATATTTGAGCAAAGAAATCTCCCGCTGTTGGGGAGACAGAGTAGGATGTTCTACTTTCACTTTCAGTGACCTAGATCCTCCATCTGCATCCTGTGTGCTTTCCGGTTAGTTTTCTTTGGACCTACCCTTAAGCGTCACCCCACTCCCAGGCCCACTCCCAGCACCTCCTCCGATCTCAGAGGCTTCTTGGGGCTGAGCGGATCTACCAGTGCCGTCCCCGAGGCAGCCACGAGGCGGGAGGACAGCCCTTCCCG
>NW_024074393.1:0-3173 GCF_014754425.2 Oryx dammah
CCCTCAGTGCTGGTGGGTTGGTGTCTCCACCCTTAGCGAGCCCTCATTTTTTGGCATTATCTCTGAAGCTTCAGTATATTATAGGGCCCAAAAGGAATAGCAACATAACTCATCAGAGTGCTTTGGTTACGTTCCTTATTCTAGAATGAGTCTGTGTGATTTTTAGCAAAGCACTCAAACATTCTGAACCCCAGTTCTCAAAATTAAGGAGACTAGATTATGTGATCTCATTCGTTTTCAAGATTCTGAGGCTGGTCATCTATCTTTTGGTGGGGAAATAGCACTTTTATGGTTACTTTTTTTTAACTTAAACTTTTGATTTTATATTGGAGTATAGCTGATTAACAATATTGTGATAATTTCAGGTGGACAGCAAAGGGGCACACCTTTGGATATACATGTATCCATTCTCCCCCAAATGCTCCTCCCATCCAGGCTGGCATGTAACACTGGGCAGAGTTCCATGTGCTATACAATACATCCTTGTTGGACGTATAGCATTTATATATACCATTTTATATATAGCAGTGTGTACATGTCCATCCCATTGTGGCTGCATTTATTTCTCCAAGAAATGTATCACTTTTTCCTAACTAAATGACAAAGGAATTGAGATTAAATGTTCTCATTATCTAATCAGTCAATGGTTATATTATGTTAAAAGATGCAGAAAAATATTGGAAAAAATTCAACATTGATTCATGATTTAAAAAAAGAAAGAACTCCTACCAAATAAGGAACTGGAGGAAACTTCCTTAACCTGATAAAGAGTACCTACAGAAGCCTACAGCACAGTGTTCATAGTGATGCTTTCTAAGGCCCACTTGACTTCACATTCCAGGATGTCTGGCTCTAGATGAGTGATCACATCATCATGACTATCTGGGTCGTGAAGATCTTTTTGGACAGTTCTTCCGTGTATTATAGCCACCTCTTCTTAATATCTTCTGCTTCTCTTAGGTCCATACCATTTCTGTCCTTTATCGAGCCCATCTTTGCATGAAATGTTCCCTTGGTATTTCTAATTTTCTGGAAGAGATCTCTAGTCTTTCCCAATCTGTTGTTTTCCTCTATTTCTTTGCATTGATCGCTGAAGAACACTTTCTTATCTCTTCTTGCTAAAACTCAGCAGTGGCCACAGGACTGGAAAAGGTCCGTTTTCATTCCAATTCCAAAGAAAGGCAATGCCAAAGAATGCTCAAACTACCACACAATGGCACTCATCTCACATGCTAGTAAAGTAATGCTCAAAATTCTCCAAGCCAGGCTTCAGCAATACGTGAACCATGAACTTCCTGATGTTCAAGCTGGTTTTAGAAAAGGCAGAGGAACCAGAGATCAAATTGCCAACATCTGCTGGATCATGGAAAAAGCAAGAGAGTTCCAGAAAAACATCTATTTCTGCTTTATTGACTATGCCAAAGCCTTTGACTGTGTGGATCACAAACTGTGGAAAATTCTGAAGGAGATGGGAATACCAGACCACCTGACCTGCCTCTTGAGAAATCTGTATGCAGGTCAGGAAGCAACAGTTAGAACTGGACATGGAACAACAGACTGGTTCCAAATAGGAAAAGGAGGACGTCAAGGCTGTCTATTGTCACCCTGCTTATTTAACTTCTATGCAGAGTACATCATGAGAAACGCTGGACTGGAAGAAACACAAGCTGGGATCAAGATTGCTGGGAGAAATACCAATAACCTCAGATATGCAGATGACACCACCCTTATGGCAGAAAGTGAAGAGGAACCTAAAAGCCTCTTGATGAAAGTGAAAGAGGAGAGTGAAAAAGTTGGCCTAAAGCTCAACATTCAGAAAACAAAGATCATGGCATCCCATCACTTCATGGGAAATAGATGGGGAAACAGTGGAAACAGTGACAGACTTTATTTTTGAGGGCTCCAGAATCACTGCAGATGGTGACTGCAGCCATGAAATTAAAAGACGCTTACTCCTTGGAAGAAAAGTTATGACCTACCTAGACAGCATATTCAAAAGCAGAGACATTACTTTGCCGACTAAGGTCCGTCTAGTCAAGGCTATGGTTTTTCCTGTGGTCATGTATGGATTGAGAGTTGGACTGTGAAGAAGGCTGAGCGCCAAAGAATTGATGCTTTTGAACTGTGGTGTTGGAGAAGACTCTTGAGAGTCCCTTGGACTGCAAGAAGATCCAACCAGTCCATTCTGAAGGAGATCAACCCTGGGATTTCTTTGGAAGGAATGATGCTAAAGCTGAAACTCCAGTACTTTGGCCACCTCATGCGAAGAGTTGACTCATTCGAAAAGACTGTGACGCTGGGAGGGATTGGGGGCAGGAGGAGAAGGGGACGGCCAAGGATGAGATGGCTGGATGGCATCACTGACTCGATGGACATGAGTCTGAGTGAACTCCGGGAGATGGTGATGAACAGGGAAGCCTGGTGTTCTGCGATTCATGGGGTCACAAAGAGTTGGACACGACCGAGCAACCGAACTGAACTGAACAGCACAGTGTACACTTAATGGTCAAGCACTGAAAACATCCCACGAGACTGGCAATCAGATGAGCATTGCTGCCATTGTCTTTATCACCCCACATTGTACTTGAGGTACTAGCCAGGGAAATAGGATAAGAAAGAAACAAAAGGTACAAGCGTTGGAACGGAAGACATAAAACTGTCTCTATTTGCAGATATTATGATTAGATGGAGGCAGTCTAAAAGGAATTAACAGCAAAGCTTAGCAAATTTGCAGTCCACGTGATCAATATGCAAAATGAAAAAAAAAGAATTTTCCTTCTGCAGTCAACAGGAAAAAAAAAGAAATAAGAACACCTTATAGAAGAGCATAAAACATACCCGGTTAAAAATCTAAAAAATAATGTGCAATATCTCTATCTGTAAAGAATATAGTAAATTTTTTTTTTTGTAATTTAAAGCGGCCCTAAATAAGTAGAAATGCTATGCTTAAGCACTGGAGGATTAATTATTTTTAAAATGTTAATTTTCCCCCAATTAAGCTGCAGTGCTAGTCCCAAACCATGAAAATCCCAGGAGATTCTTTCAGTGACACTTGATGAGCTGATTTTAAATTTTTTGTGGCAATTCAAAGGACCAAGAATAGCTAAGGCAGTCTTAGCAAAGAAGGCAGGAGAACTTGCTTTACTGGATTTTGAGACTAATGATAGAGCCAC
>NW_024074394.1:0-3172 GCF_014754425.2 Oryx dammah
CTGCAGAGGATTCCCAACAGGCCGCTCGCAACTCGCATGGAGACTGGCCTTTCCTGAGAACACAAGGGAGGGTCCCAGAGGTCAACGTCGTAACTCAAGAAGGTCCAGCCACAACTCTTCAAAATCCACGAGGTTCTTCCCTCCAGGCTAGATGAGGCCCTTTTCTGCTGAGGCGTCTCGAGGCAAATCACATCTTCCCTCTTGAACTTCGAAAGGGAGTATCACACCCTTGTTGCAACTCAGGAAGTTCCCCTACATTCCCGCCTCCACTCGAGATGAACACCGAGGGTCCCGCCCACATCAAGAGGAGCCCCGTTTCCTCCTCATAGCTCTAGATGAGGTTTCCATTCCCTGCTTCATCGGGAAAGGATTCCCGGCTTTCCTGGCGCCTCTCGGAGGAGGCGCTCTCCACAGGAAATTCGAGAGGAACTCCAGCGGTGGTGCCACCATTCCCCATGTGCACAAAATGTCTCAGTACACACCAGAAAACCTGATTTCCCTACACTGCGTCGACTTGCACACCGAGGATCGCCTCACACCACAGTGCCACGTGTGACAGCCCTGTGGAAACCCCCGTGGGAAAGCCTCCATGGAATGCCGCAGAACCCTGTATCAAGGGGACGGGAAGCCTGCTGCCGCTGCTCCAGCTCATGAGGAATGCGGACGTGCATATCCCCACTCGAGACTAGGACAGACTCCCCTGTGTTTGCCTACGGATGTACCCCAAGATCCATGTCAGCAGTGGAGAGGAATCCTCAGGTTCCTTCATAGACTCCAGACGAGGACTTAGGCCATGTCTCGGAATGCAGAGGAATCCCGACAAGGGCCTAGAAACTAGCATGGAGACTTGCCTTTCCTGAGGCCACACGGAAGGGTCCCAAAGGTCAACGTCGTAACTCGAGAAGGTCCCGCCACAACTCGAGAAAATCCATGAGCTTCTCCCCTCCAGCCTAGATGATGGCCCTTTTCCGCTGAGGCGTCTCAAGGCAAATCACACCTTCACTCTTGAACTTCGAAAGGGACTTCACACCCTTGTTGCAACTCAAGAAGTTCCCCTACATACCGCCTCCACTCGAGAGGAACACCGAGGGTCCCGCCCACATCAAGAGGAGCCCCTTTCCTCCGAATAGCTCGAGATGAGGTTTCCTTTCCCTGCTTCTTCGGGAAAGGCTACATGGCTTTCCTGGCGCAATTCGGTGGAGGTGTTCTCCACAGGAATGTTCCGAGGAACTCCAGGGATGGTGCCACCATTCCCAATGTGCACAAAATATCTAAGTCCACTGCAGAAGAACCTGATTTCCCCGCACTGCCTCAACTTGCACGTCGAGGATCGATTCACACTACAGTGGCACGTGTGACAGCCCTGTGGGAGACCCTCGTTGGAAAGCCTCCATATAATGCCACAGATCCCTGTATCAAGGCGTCGGTAAGACTGCCATGGCAACTCCAGTTCATGAGGAAAGCGGAGCTTCATGTCCCCACTCGAGACTAGGATAGACTCCCCTGTGGTGCCTCCAGAAGTACCCCAAGATCCATGTCAGCACTGGAGAGTAATCCACAGGTTCCGTCATAGACTCCACACGAGGACTTAGGCCCCGGTACCGGCTGCAGAGGATTCCCGACAGGCCGCTCGAAACTCGCATGGAGACTGGCCTTTCCTGAGGCCACAAGGGAGGGTCCCAGAGGTAAACGTCGTAACTCGAGAAAGTCCCGCCACAACTCGAGAAAATCCACGAGGTTCTCCCCTCCAGGTGAAATGAGGCCGGTTTCCGCTGATGCGTCTCGAGGCAAATCACATCTTCCCTCTGGATCTTCGAAAGGGTCCTTCGCACCCTTGCTGCAACTCAAGAAGTTCCGCCACATACCCGCCTCCACTTGAGAGGAACCCCGAGGGTCCCGGCCACATCAAGAGGAGCCCCATTTTCTACTCATAGCTCTAGATGAGGGTACCATTCCCTGCTTCGTCGGGAAAGAATTCCCGGGTTTTCTGGCGCATCTCGGAGGAGGCGCTCTCCACAGGAAATTTGAAAGGAACTCCAGCGGTGGTGCCACCAATCCCAATGTGCACAAAAAGTCTCAGTCCACTGCAGAAGAACCTGATTTTCCTGCACTGCGTAGACTTGCACACCGAGGATCGACTCCCACCACAGTGGCACGTGTGACAGCCCTGTGGGAAATCCTCGTTTGAAAGCCTCCATGGAATGCCGCAGATCCCTGTATCAAGGGGACCGGAAGCCTGCCGTGGCTGCTCCAGCTCGTGAGGAATGCGGACGTGCATAACCCCACTCGAGACTAGGACAGACTCCTCTGTGGTGCCTCCAGAAGTACACCAAGACCCATGTCAGCACTCGAGAGTAATCCTCAGGTTCCATCATAGACTCCACACGAGGACTTATGCCCCGGTACCAAATGCAGAGTATTCCCGACAGGCCGCTCGCCACTCGCATGGAGACTGGCCTTTCCTGAGGCCACAAGAGAGGGTCCCAGTGGTCAACGTCGTAACTCGAGAAGATCCTGCTACAACGTGAGAAAATCCACGAAGTTCTCCCTCCAGGTGAAATGAGGCCCGTTTCCGCTAAGGCGTCTCGAGGCAAATCACATCTTCCCTCTTGATCTCCGAAAGGGTCCTTCACACCCTTGCTGCAACTCAAGAAGTTCCCCTACATACCCCCCTCCACTCGAGAGGACCCCGAGGGTCCCGCCCATATCAAGAGGAGCCCCGTTTCCTTCTCATAGCTCTAGATGAGGGTTCCATTCCCTGCTTCGTCGGGAAAGGATTCCCGGCTTTCCCGGCGCATCTCGGAGGAGGAGCTCTCCACAGGAAATTCGAGAGGAACTCCAGCGGTGGTGCCACCATTCCCAATGTGCACAAAATGTCTCAGTCCACTGCAGAAGAACCTGATTTCCCTGCAGTGCGTAGACTTGCACACCGAGGATCGACTCACACCACAGTGGCACGTGTGACAGCCCTGTGGGAAACCATCGTGGGAAAGCATTCATGCAATGCCGCAGATCCCTGTATCAAGGGGACGGGAAGCCTGCCCCAGCTGCTCCAGCCCTTGAGGAATGTGGACGTGTATATCCCCACTCGAGACTAGGACAGACTCCCCTGTGTTGCCTCCAGAAGTACACCAAGACCCATGTCAACACTGGAGAGTAATCCTCAGGTTCC
>NW_024074395.1:0-3171 GCF_014754425.2 Oryx dammah
CTTTCCAAAATGTTATTCTACCGTGTCTTCTCTGTACAACATTGGATACTTTTTCCCTACTCATAGGTGATACCACATTGGGACAGTTTTTGGATTTCTAACAGTACACTGGGCTTCCCAGGCAGCACAGTGGTAAAGAATCTGCCTTCAAAGGCAGGACTCAAAGGAGATGCGAGCTGAGAAGATCACCTGGAGGAGGAAATGGGAACTCACTCCAGAGTACTTGCCTGGAAAATTCCATGGACAGAGGAACCTCGTGGGATCCCATTGCTGGGATCACAGAGAGTTGACCACAAAAGAGTTCACAGTAACTCACGATAATGGGTGAACTTCACGTGCTTTGGGCGGATTCCTGTTGAGGTATGGCAAAACTGACACAATATTGTAGAGTCATTAATCTCCAGTTACAATAAAAAAATTATATCAAAAATAAAAGAAATCCTAAATATATTTTTAAAGAAATAATTCTTCTGTTAACTTATTCCAGATACAGTGCGCTATTTGACATTTTCAATTCACGGGAGACTGCTAGCAAGTTTTGAAGGCTAGGTCTGTTTGAAATATCCCCACCAGCCTTGGGGATATTCATTGCTTTTGGCTTTTTTGGAAAGCACTTTGAGCTGTATTGAACTATTGATGTTTTCTTCCTGAGCGTGTCCTGGTTTTTCTTTTGCACTTTCTTTCTGTTGATGAGTGACCCCTCACATGTACAAGGATAGGTGTCATGTCGAGTCCAGCGGCCTTGTGAATGTCAAATGTCTATCAGCAATAGTTTGAAGGCTGCCGTTACAGAGAATAGCCTTCCTGCGGCAAGGATTCTTTATTCCCTCCTCTTGTACGGTGGCCTCTGATGTCTGAAAGGTTTTGTCAGGCATAGTTGTACATGAGAGTAAGACGAGCCAGAGGATACCACCAAACCTGGTGTCTCATCACTCTTAGATTTTATCTCAGGTAAAAGTTCCTGTTCTATTTAAGTTGATTGACAAGGATGCATTGGTTTTACAGGTACAGATTCTGGTTCTGTGGCCCTGAGAATACTAGATGGATTCAGCTGTGCCTGAACATGTTTGGGAACGTATTTTGTCTCCCATGTTTTCGAAGTAGGTTTACGTGGATTCTGTATTTTTGTACGTGATGTTTTTGAACGGTGGTTCACGTCCTAGTTGTGATAGTGTGCTCTATCATTCTGCTCAATGTTCCCATTAGGAAGGGGAAGCAAGGGGCAGGGCAGCGTTTGTTGTTTTTCATTTCTTATGTTAGAGTGCCATCATGTGGAATGTTTGTGCAATCGCAGTTCGGTTCGGTACAGTGGCTCAGTCTGGTCGGATTCCGCTACCCCATGAATTGCAGCACCTGCGAGGCACCCCCCCTCCCCTCACCCGTCCATCACTAACTCCTGGAGCTTGCTCAAATTCAGGTCCATCGAGTGGATGACGCCAACCAAAGATCTCATGGTCAGTCGTCCCCTACTCTTTCTGCCCTCAATCTTTCCCAGCAACTAGTATCGCAGGCTCGAGACCCCTCCATGCCCAGTTGAGGGCGTGCTGCCTGCGAGTGGGGACCCCTCGGTGCGCGGTTGAAAACACACGGCCCGCGGTGGGGAACCGATCCATGACCAGTGGAGGCCGCGGAGCCCACGAGTGCGCACCCCCTTCTTGGCAGTTGAGGGAACACGGCTTTCGACTGGGGAGCTCTTCGTGCGAGAGGAAGGACACCCGACGCCTGGGGCTCCGGGAGTGCACAAAAGGAAGGCTTGCGCCACGCGCCAAGGAGGCAGGGGTCAGTTAGCGTCGCGTGGTCAGGAAGGGGCCCCGCGTACTGAGAGGAGGGATGGTCTGCTCGGGCAATCAAATTTCCTGGGGGTGCTGGCCCCGCGCGCGCAGGAACCCGGGTGCTTGAGCTGCGCCAGGTGAGCAGGAATGGGGTTGCGGGGTGCTCGCGCCGAGCGCTCGCGGCGATAGGCTGGCCCTGCACGTGTGCAGGAAGGCGTGGGGGCTCGTGCTCCGCCGCGCGCACAGCTCCTGGGGTTTTCACAGCCAGGCCAGGAGGCCTGGCGCACTCAAGAAGTGGAGCCTCGCGTCGCGCCACACGTGCACAGAAGAGGGCTGATCCCGTGCGCCAAGAAAGAGAGGCCCGTGTCGCCTGCGGCGTGGGGCCCCGCGCGCACAAGTAGAGAGAGCTGGCGCCCTGCAGCCTGGGTAGAAAAGGGGGTGGGGGGCTCTCGTCCCTCGTGCCAGGGTAGGGCTGGCCGGCATGCGCTTGCACGAGGTTCTGGGGCGGCGCTGGAACGAGGTTCTGGGGCTCCGCCGCGCGCACAGGAATGAGAGGGCTTGCGCCGCCTGTGCAGGAAGGGGAGTTTCGCGCCGCGCATGCCGGGGTGCGGGGAAGGCAAACGTTCCCCGGCGCACAGGAAGCGGGGTCTCGTGCACGCCGCGAGCGCAGGATGTGGGGGCACGCGCCGCGGGTGGCGGGCTCCACCCTGTGAGCAAGAAGGCAGGGCTCGCGCCCTGCAGCCTTGGCAGGAAGGCGTCTGCAGCCGCGCGTGCCGGTGGACCCTGTACCAACATGAAAGTGGGGCTCGCTCGGCGCGCAGAGGAAAGGGGGCACTCGCCACTCTCGCCAGGAGAAGCGCGGGTACCGGGCGCGCGTGCGCGCGCACCTTGGGGTCGCTTGCAGCTCCAGGTCAGGGAGCAGGACACGCTAGGGCTACAGTGAGCTGTCCCCAGGCTGGCAGGGGCGGGGAGAGGCTTGCTTGGGACCTCCCGCCGCTTTGGGGAGTAGGGAGCTGCGGCCTAAGGCTGCGCTACCGGCTAGAGGTGACCTGGAGGGGCGCGGGGGGGGCCGAGTGGCTCATCTTTTCAAGTCACACAAGTTGCATATTCTAAACATGTTTAACTTCCTAGACTACATCTAGGGAATACTTAAAAGGACAATGAGTGTTCACACAAAGCAAGCACCTGAAACAGTAGGTTGTTTGGGGCCCCAATAGGCATGACTGACAAAAGGGAGTTAAGGCCCCTAACCCCCTCCTTTTGTTCTGAAGGCATGGTCGCCAGGAAGGACTTAGGCTTTGTGATTCTGACCTGTTTTTTCCTTTCCTGGGCTGAGCTGACTCAAGAGAATCTTAAGGTGCTTCTTGTTTCCGAGAGGAGCATGAGAAGGCATAAAGCC
>NW_024074396.1:0-3170 GCF_014754425.2 Oryx dammah
CTGAAGTTATTGATATTTCACCTGGCAATCTTGATTCCAGCTTGTGTTTCTTCCAGCCCAGCGTTTCTCATGATGTACTCTGCAGATAAGTTAAATGAGCAGGGTGACAATATACAGGCTTGACGTACTCCTTTTCCTATTTGGAACCAGTCTGTTGTTCCATGTCCAGTTCTAACTGTTGCTTCCTGACCTGCATACAGATTTCTCAAGAGGCATGTCAGGTGGTCTTGTATTCCCATCTCTTGAAGAATTTTCCACAGTTTACTGTGATCCACACAGTCAAAGGCTTTGGCACAGTCAATAAAGCAGAAGTAGATATTTTTCTGGTACTCTCTTGCTTTTTTGTTTTCCAGCAGATGTTGGCAATTTGATCTCTGGTTGTCTGCCTTTTCTAAAAGCAGCTTGAACATCAGGAAGTTCACAGTTCACGTATTGCTTAAGCCTGGCTTGGAGAATTTTGAGCTTTACTTTACTAGTGTGTGAGATGAGTGCAATTGTGCGGTAGATTGAGCGTTCTTTGGCATTGCCTTTCTTTGGGATTGGAATGAAAACAGACCTTTTTCTAAGAGAACGCACTGGTCATAGTGAACACCCTCTTCTAACAACACAAGAGAAGACTCTAGACATGGACATCACTAGGTGGTCAACACTGAAATCAGATTGATTATATTCTTTGCAGCCAAAGATGGAGAAGCTCTATACATCAGCAAAAACAAGACTGGGAGCTGACTGTGGCTCAGACCATGAAATCCTTATTGCCAAATTTAGACTTAAATTGAAGAAAGTAGGGAAAACCACTAGACCATTCAGGTATGACCTAAATAAAATCCCTTATGATTTTACAGTGGAAGTGAGAAATAGATTTAAGGGACTAGATCTGATAGATAGAGTGCCTGATGAACTATGGACGGAGGTTCTTGCCATTGTACAGGAGACAGGGATCAAGACCATCCCCATGGAAAAGAAATGAAAAAAAACAAACAAACAAAATGGCTGTCTGGGGGAGGCCTTACAAATAGCTGTGAAAAGAAGAGAAGTGAAAAGCAAAGGAGAAAATGAAAGATATAAGCATCTGAACGCAGAGTTCCAAAGAATAGCAAGAAGAGATAAGAAAGCCTTCCTCAGTGATCAGTGCAAAGAAATAGAGGAAAACAACAGAATGGGAAAGACTAGAGATCTCTTCAAGAAAATTAGAGATACCAAGGGAACATTTCATGCAAAGATGGGCTTGATAAAGGCCAGAAATGGTCTGGACCTAACAGAAGCAGAAGATATTAAGAAGAGGTGGCAAGAATACACAGAAGAACTGTACAAAAAAGATCTTCATGACCCAAATAATCACAATGGTGTGATCATTGACCTAGAGCCAGACATCCTGGAATGTGAAGTCAAGTGGGCCTTAGAAAGCATCACTATGAACAAAGCTAGTGGAAGGAATGGAATTCCAATTGAGCTATTTCAAATCCTGAAAGATGATGCTGTGAAAGTGTTGCACTCAATAGGCCAGCAAATCTGGAAAACAGCAGTGGCCATAGGACTGGAAAAGGTCAGTTTTCATTCCAATCCCTAAGAAAGGCAATGCCAAAGAATGCTCAAACTACCGCACAATTGCACTCATCTCACATGCTAGTAATGTCATGCTCAAAATTCCCCAAGCCAGGCTTCAGCAACACGTGAACCGTGAAATTCCAGATGTTCAAGCTGCTTTTAGAAAAGGCAGACAACCAGAGATCAAATTGCCAACATCTGCTGGAAAACAAAAAAGCAAGAGAGTACCAGAAAAATATCTACTTCTGCTTTATTGACTGTGCCAAAGCCTTTGACTGTGTGGATCACAGTAAACTGTGGAAAATTCTTCAAGAGATGGGAATACAAGACCACCTGACATGCCTCTTGAGAAACCTGTATGCAGGTCAGGAAGCAACAGTTAGAACTGGACATGGAACAACAGACTGGTTCCAAATAGGAAAAGGAGTACGTCAAGCCTGTATATTGTCACCCTGCTCATTTAACTTATCTGCAGAGTACATCATGAGAAACGCTGGGCTGGAAGAAACACAAGCTGGAATCAAGATTGCCAGGTGAAATATCAATAACTTCAGTTATGCAGATGACACCACCCTTATGGCAGAAAGTGAAGAGGAACTAAAAAGCCTCTTGATGAAAGTGAAAGAGGAGAGTGAAAAAGTTGGCTTAAAGCTCAACATTCAGAAAATGAAGATCATGGCATCTGGTCCCATCACTTCATGGCCAATAGATGGGGAAACAGTGTCAGACTTTATTTTTGGGGGCTCCAAAATCACTGCAGATGGTGATTGCAGCCATGAAATTTAAAGACACTTACTCCTTGGAAGGAAAGTTATGACCAACCTAGACAGCATATTCAAAAGCAGAGACATTACTTTGCCAACTAAGGTCCATCTAGTCAAGGCTATGGTTTTTCCAGTGGTCATGTATGGATGTGAGAGTTGGCTGTGAAGAAAGCTGAGTGCCAAAGATTTGATGCTTTTGAACTGTAGTGTTGGAGAAGACTCTTGAGAGTCCCTTGGACTGCAAGGAGATCCAACCAGTCCATTCTGAAGGAGATCAACCTTGGGTGTTCTTTGGAAGGAATGATGCTAAAGCTGACACTCCAGTACTTTGGCCACCTCATGCGAAGAGTTGACTCCCTGGAAAAGACTCTGATGCTGGGAGGGATTGGGGGCAGGAGGAGAAGGGGACGACAGAGGATGAGATGGCTGGATGGCATCACCGACTCGATGGACGTGAGTTTGAGTGAACTCTGGGAGTTGGTGATGGACAGGGAGGCCTGGCGTGCTGCGATTCATGGAGCCGCAAAGAGTAGGATACGATTGAGCGACTGAACTGAACTGATGGAACCAGATGCCGTGATCTTTGTTTTCTGAATGTTGAGCTTTAAGCCAACTTTTTCACTCTCCTCTTTCACTTTCATCAAGAGGGTTTTGAGTTCCTCTTCACTTTCTGCCATAAGGGTGGTGTCATCTGCATAACTGAAGTTATTGATATTTCACCTGGCAATCTTGATTCCAGCTTGTGTTTCTTCCAGCCCAGCGTTTCTCATGATGTACTCTGCAGATAAGTTAAATGAGCAGGGTGACAATATACAGGCTTGACGTACTCCTTTTCCTATTTGGAACCAGTCTGTTGTT
>NW_024074397.1:0-3168 GCF_014754425.2 Oryx dammah
CTTTCTAAGGCCCACTTGACTTCACATTCCAAGATGTATGGCTCTAGGTTAATGATCATATCATCATGATTATCTGGGTCATGAACATCTTTTTTGTACAGTTCTTCTGTGTATTCTTGCCACCTCTTCTTAATATCTTCTGCTTCTGTTAGGTCCATACCATCTCTGTCCTTTATTGAGCCCTTCTTTGCATGAAATTTTCCCTTGGTATCTCTAATTTTCTTGAAGAGATCTCTAGTCTTTCTGATTCTGTTCTTTCCCTCTATTTCTTTGCATTGATCGCTGAAGAAGGCTTTCTTATCTCTTCTTGCTATTCTCTGGAACTCTGCATTCAGATGCTTATATCTTTCCTTTTCTCCTTTGCTTTTTGCCTCTCTCCTTTTCACAGCTATTTGTAAGCCCTCCCCAGAGAGCCATTTTGCTTTTTTGCATTTCTTTTCCATGGGTATGGTCTTGATCCCTGTCTCCTGTACAATGTCACAAACCTCATTCCATAGTTCATCAGGCACTCTATCTATCAGATCTAGACCCTTAAATCTATTTTTCACTTCCACTGTATAGTCATAAGGGATTTGATTTAAGTCATACCTGAATGGTCTAGTGGTTTTCCCTACTTTCTTCGAGTCTGAATTTGGTAATAAGGAGTTCATGATCTGAGCCACAGTCAGCTCCTGGTCTTGTTTTTGTTGACTGTATAGAGCTTCTCCATCTATGGCTGCAAAGAATATAATCAATCTGATTTTGGTGTTGACCATCTGGTGATGTCCATGTGTAGAGTCTTCTGTTGTGTTGTTGGAAGAGGGTGTTTACTATGACCAGTGCATTCTCTTGGCAAAACTCTATTAGTCTTTGCCCTGCTTCATTCCGCATTCCAACGCCAAATTTGCCTGTTACTCCAGGTGTTTCTTGACTTCCTACTTTTGCATTCCAGTCCCCTATAATGAAAAGGACATCTTTTCTGGGTGTTAGTTCTAAAAGGTCTTGTAGGTCTTCATAAAACCATTCAACTTCAGCTTCTTCAGCGTTACTGGTTGGGGCATAGACTTGGATAACTGTGATATTGAATGGTTTGCCTTGGAGATGAACAGAGATCATTTTGTCGTTTTTGAGATTGCATCCAAGTACTGCATTTCAGACTCTTTTGTTGACCATGATGGCTACTCCATTCTTCTGCGGGATTCCTGCCCGCAATAGTAGATATAATGGTCATCTGAGTTAAATTCACCCATTCCGGTCCATTTTAGTTCGCTGATTCCTAGAATGTCAACGTTCACCCTTGCCATCTCTTGTTTGACCACTTCCAATTTGCCTTGATTCATGGACCTGAACATTCCAGGTTCCTATGAAATATTGCTCTTTACAGCATCGGATCTTGCTTCTATCACCAGTCACATGCACAACTGGGTATTGTTTTTCCTTTGGGTCCATCCCTTCATTCTTTCTGGAGTTATTTCTCCACTAATCTCCAGTAGCATATTGGGCACCTAATGACCTGGGGAGTTCCCCTTTCGGTATCCTATCATTTTGCCTTTTCATACTGTTCGAGGGGTTTTCAAGGGAAGAATACTGAAGTGGCTTGCCATTCCCTTCTGCAGTGTACCACATTCTGTCAGATCTCTCCACCATGACCCGCCTGTCTTGAGTTACCCTGCAGGCATGGCTTGGTTTCACTGAGTTAGACAGGCTGTGGTCCTAGTGTGATCAGATTGACTAGTTTTCTGTGAGTATGATTTCAGTGTGTCTGCCCTCTGATGCCCTCTTGCAACACCTACCATCTTTCTTGGTTTTCTCTTACCTTGGGCGTGGGGTATCTCTTCACGGCTGCTCCAGCAAAGCCCAGCTACTGCTCCTTACCTTGGACGAAGGGTATCTCCTTACCGCCACCATTCCTGCACTTCAAAACTACTAAATTTCTTTTTTCTACATTCCAATTACATTGATTAACATATTCCCAGGTGCCTAAGGATATGGAGGCCTGGCTGCAATCATTAACTCAGCAATGAAACCTTTCACTAACATGGTGTTTATCTTTAGAAAAACCCTATGCTAACTAAGACTTTCAAAATACTCCAAACTCTCTGTGCTGTTATGGTTGAGCGGTTGTAAACAATCATGTACGTAGTAGCAAGAGTGTGGAAAATCCTGTCACACAAGCTAGTCTGCCAGCAGAGAAGTTTGACCTGAGACACTCCTTTTATATGCAGAACACTATTATCTAGAGCTCTAAGTTAATTTTCCAGAGAAAGGTGGTCGGGGATAGCCCCTGTTAATGTCAGAAGAGTGTAGTATAACAGACAGATTTTGGTTTAGGGGGTAGATGCTAGAGAATCTTCAGGGGGACCCCTGAGGCTTGACCTCGCCTTTGCGTATTGTCAGGCCTCCTTCCTCATGACCTTTGCCATGGGCGGGATTCCTCACACTGGCTCCTGGCACAAAAGTATATTATATTCTTTGCAGCCAAAAAAGAAGAAGCTTTATACAGTCAGCAACAACAAGCTGACTATGGCTCAGATCATGAACTCCTTATTGCCAAATTCAGACTTAAATTGAGGAAAGTAGGGAAAACCATTAGACCATTCAGGTATGACCTAAATCAAATCCCTTATGATTATACAGTGGAAGTGAGAAATAGATGTAAGGCCTAGATCTGAGAGACAGAGTACCTGATGAACTATGGATGGAGGTTTGTGACATTGTACAGAAGACAGGGATCAAGACCATCCCTATGTAAAAGAAATGCAAAAAAGCAAAATAGCTGTCTGGGGAGGCCTTACAAATAGCTGTGAAAAGAAGAGAAGTGAAAAGCAAAGGAGAAAAGGAAAGATATTCCCATTGGAATGCAGAGATCCAAAGAATAGCAAGGAGAGATAAGAAAACCTTCCTCAGTGATCAATGCAAAGAAATAGAGGAAAACAACAGAATGGGAAAGATTAGAGTTCTCTTTAAGAAAATTAAAGATACCAAGGGGACATTTCATGCAAAGATGGGCTCAATAAAGGACCGAAATGGTATGGACCTAACAGAAGCAGAAGATATTAAGAAGAGGTGGCAAGAATACACAGAAGAACTGTACAAAAAAGATGTTCACGACCCAGATAATCATGATGATACGATCACTAATCTAGAGCCATACATCTTGGAATGTGAAGTCAAGTGGGCCTTAGAAAG
>NW_024074398.1:0-3168 GCF_014754425.2 Oryx dammah
AGTCGGTGATGCCATCCAACCATCTCATCCTCTGTCGTCCCCTTCTCCTCCTGCCTTCAATCTTTCCCAGCATCAGGGTCTTTTCAAATGAGTCAGCTCTTTGCATCATGTGGCCAAAGTATTGGAGTTTCAGCTCCAACATCAGTCTTTCCAATGAACACCCAGGACTGATCTCCTTTAGAAGGGACTGGCTGGATCTCCTTGCAGTCTAAGGGACTCTCAAGAGTCTTCTCCAACACTACAGTTCAAAAGCATCAATTCTTTGGTGTTCAACCTTCTTTATGGTCCAAATCTCACATCCGTACATGACTACAGGAAAAACCATAGCTTTGACTAGACGGACCTTTATTGACAGAATAATGTCTCTGCTTTTTCATAAGCTGTCTAGGTTTGTCACAGCTTTTCTTCCAAGGAACAAGCGTCTTTTAATTTCTTGGCTGCAGTCACCATCTGAGGCGATTTTGCAGCCCAAGAAAATAAGGTTTGTCTTAGATGAGCCCAAAGTCAGCAGTTCAATGGTACAGCTTATACTAGCTCATGAGAACTGCTTGTGTACAGCCCTTCCAACTCTGCGTTCAGCAAAGTCACATCAGCTGGCCACGAGAGAAGTATTCATAGCAAGTGTATGTGGTCCCTAGGACTGCTTTAAAAAAGTTACACAAAGTACCATAATTCAGAGTTAACTATTATTATTTTATGCGTTTATTAGTTGTTTACTATTTAGTATGAATTATTTTAACTGGTATAAAAATGCAACTAACTAATACAATAAAGATATTATCAGCGATTTAAGCATACTGTATTCTCTTAGAGCTCTGGAGGCCAGAAGTCTGAAATCAAGGTGTCTTCTTGGGCTCTGTGCCCTGAGGTTCTGGGCAGAATTCTTCTCTGCCTCTTCACAGCTTCCAGTGGTGGCTGGCAACCCTTGGCATTCTTTGGCTTGTAGATGCATCTCTCCAACCTGAACCTCTATGGTTGCTGGCGTTCTCCCTGGGTGCCTCTGTCTCTGTGCCTCTTCTCCTCTCCTTATAAGGACACCGGTATTATTGGATTAAGGACTTCCCTGGTGGCTCAGATGATAAAGAATCTGCCAGCAATGCAGGAGACCTGGGTTCGATCCCTAGGCTGGGAAGATCTCCTGGAGAAGGGAATAGCAACCCACTCTAGTATTCTTGCCTGGAAAATCATATGGACAGAGGAGCCAAAGAGTTGGACATGACTGAGCAACTGAACTGAACTGATCCAAAGTCTATGATTTATAATCTTACCCCTTGTTGCGGTCCATTAATGGACAGGAACCTGGTGGTCCGGAGTTGACCAATATGAAAGTAAAGGAGAGAGAAAGAGGCTGATATGCCTCGGTTTACGCAGAAAGCCAATAAAGCCCCTGCACGGGCCTTGCTCTGTTCACGAAGGCCTCAGGCGCCCTCTCGATGGGGTGAAGTTGCAGGGCGCCTTCTTGAGAAGGTCTTAGAAGCCTGGGCAGGAAAGCGAACTCAGAGAGCCTCTGCGCTCCAGGGGATCAGCCTGAAAAAGAGAGGGAGAGAGAAAGGGAAAGAAGGAGAGAGAGAGAAAGAAAGAAACCGGGACCAGAGCTCTGATGGAGCAAAGGTGTTTTAATTAACATGGTGTATGTATATATACTGTCTTACAAAGTTGTTATTCTTAGCAAAGATAAAGATTAAAATTCCAGACTTACAAAACATAGGCAATCCATATTAAAGAGAGAGATTTGTAAACAATCACTTTTACCACCGTAAGGTTCACAAGGAGGAAGAGGATACTTATCACTGTATAGAAAAACTAATGAAGGAAATGCCTGGATTCCTCAGTCCCGGGAGAGGCTTGCCTCTCCTCTTAATTCCTGAATATTCAGGAATTAATAAGGAGCAGAGAATTCCTGACAGATCCAAAACAGCACACAGGAAGCCTCCTGTTAAATGCATCCTGACAACCCCTTAGACAGCACATACTGCGACGGGGAATGCCATGTGATGGACCACAACATTTGTCCGAGTTACCGCTAATAGTTTAGTGCAACTGGGACAAAGGGAATGAGGGAGGGATGAGTGGAAGAGGAAAGTGGAGAGGCAGGGACACACGTGGGCAAGGATTTGAGGTGGTACAAATCAGAGGAGTCAATAAGTGGGTTAGTGGCACTAGTGGTAAAGGACCTGCCTGCCAATGCAGGAGACATAGGAAATGCAGGTTCAATCGCTAGGGTGGGAAAATCCCCTGAAGGAGGGCATGGCAACCTCTTCCAGTATTCTTCCCTGGAGAATCCCATGGACAGAGGATCCTGATAGGCTACAGTCCATAGGATCACAAAGAGTTGGACACGACTGAAGAGACTTAGCATGCATGCACACAAGCAGTATGATAGGCAATGTTCTGAGCGAAGGTAATAACAGTGGGGAAATGAAAAGGAGGGAGAATAGCAAGGCCTATTCAATCAGTGGAATTTATAGACCTTAATGAATGAATCGTGAAGGAGAGAAGCTTAGGACATTTCCTGGATGATTGGCTTGGAGACTGGTTGTCATGACTGGGGTCAGTCATAGAGAGGTATACAGGGGTGATGGTCATATCGTTAGCTAGGTATGTTGAATAAATTGGGCAGGGCTGTAGAAATGTGGAGATAGGTATAAGTAGGTGGATACACACACAAGAAAATCAGGGTTGGAGCTATTGAGTAAGGTTTGTCAGCGGTTAGCAAAATCCAAGAGAGTGGTTGAGCCTGTCCAAGGGGAGAACAAAGAGTAGCAAGAGAAGAAATCCAAGGAGGAAATACTAGGAAACACAAACACATATAGGACGGCAAAAGAAGGAAAAAACTTCTCTTTCAAGATGGATCAGTAAGCCATCTCCCAAATGTCCTACAACAATACTAATGGAAAGATCACAAAAGGCTTTAAAAAGGCACTGATAACTTTCATTGATATTGTTTTGTACATATGGGAGCTGGCTTACTGACCCATATTAATAGTCAAATTTCTTATAAAGTTCAGTTCAGTTCAGTCGTTCAGTCATGTTCGACTCTTTGCAATCCCATGAACCGCAGCAGGCCAGGCCTCCCAGTCCATCACCAACTCCCAGAGTTCACCCAAACCCATATCCATCGAGTCGGTGATGCCATCCAACCATCTCATCCTCTGTCGTCCCCTTCTC
>NW_024074399.1:0-2420 GCF_014754425.2 Oryx dammah
TGAGGTCTGAAGTGGGTTTCTTGTAGACAGCATATATATGGGTCTTGTTTTTGTATCCATTCAGCCAGTCTGTGTCTTTTGGTTGGAACATTTAATCCATTTATATTTAAAGTAATTATTGATATATATGTTCCTATTGCCATTTTCTTCATTGTTCTGGGTTGATTTTGTAGATCTTTTTTCTTATGTTGTATTTCTTGATTATATAAGTCCCCTTTTCATACTGTTCATGGGGTTCTCAAGGCAAGAATACTGAAGTGGCTTGCCATTCCCTTCTCCAGTGGACCACATTCTGTCAGGCCTCTCCACCATGACCCACCCGTCTTGGGTTGCCCTGCAGGCATGGCTTGGTTTCATTGAGTTAGACAAGGCTGTGGTCCTAGGGTGATTAGATTGACTAGTTTTCTGTGAGCACGGTTTCAGTGTGTCTGCCCTCTGATGCCTTCTTGCAACACCTACAATCTTACTTGGGTTTCTCTTACCTTGGGCATGGGATATCTCTTCATGGTTGCTCCAGCAAAGCACAGCCACTGCTCCTTACCTTCGACGAGGGGTATTTCCTTACCGCCGCCATTCCTGACCTTCAACGTTGGATAGCTCCTCTAGGCCCTCCTGGACCTGCATCGCTCCTTGGAATGCTCCTCCCAGCGCCGGCCCTGGCCTTGGGTGTGGGTGGGCCCTCCCAGCTGCCTCCCCTGGCCTCGGGCTCAGAGTGGCTCCTCAGGGTCACCGCCCTTGGCCTCAGGTGCGAGGTGGCTTCTCCCAGCCACCCCTGACCTCGGACACGGAGTGTCTCCTCCCAGCCGCCCCTGACCTTGGACGCAGGATAGCCCCTCCCGGCCGCCACCCCTGACCTCAGATGCGGGGTGTCTCCTCCCGGCCACCGCCCCTGACCTCAGACGCTGGGTAGCTCCTCCTGGCCACCACTGACCTGGGACTCGGGGTAGCTCCTCTCGGCTGCTGCCCCTGACCTCGGACGCAGCGTAGCTCCTCTGGGCCACGCTGAGTGCGCCGGCTCTCTACTGTGGGCAGGAATCCCTCAGAAGAAATGGAGTAGCCATCACAGTCAAAAAAAGAGTCTGAAATGCAGTACTTGGATGCAATCTCAAAAACGACAGTATGATCTCTGTCCGTCTCCAAGGCAAACCATTCCATATCACAGTTATCCAAGTCTATGCCCCAACCAGTAACACTGAAGAAACTGAAGTTGAACGGTGTTATGAAGACCTACAAGACCTTTTAGAACTAACACACAAAAAAAGATGTCCTTTTCATTATAGGGGACTGGAATGCAAAAGTATGAAGTCAAGAAACACCTGGAGTAACAGGCAAATTTGGCCTTGGAATACGGAATGAAGCAGGACAAAGACTAATAGAGTTTTGCCAAGAAAATACACTGGACATAGCAAACACCCTCTTCCAATAACACAAGAGAAGACTCTACACATGGATATCACCAGATGATCAACACTGAAATCAGATTGATTATATTCTATGCAACCAAAGATGGAGAAGCTCTATACAGTCAACAAAAACAAGACCAGGAGCTGACTGTGGCTCAGATCATGAATTCCTTATTACCAAATTCAGACTTAAATTGAAGAAAGTAGGGAAAACCGCTAGACCATTCAGGTATGACCTAAATCAAATCCCTTATGATTATACAGTGGAAGTGAGAAATAAGGGCCTAGATCTGATAGATAGAGTGCCTGATGAACTATGGAATGTGGTTTGTGACATTGTACAGGAGACAGGGTTCAAGACCATCCCCATGGAAAAGAAATGCAAAAAAGCAAAATGGCTGTCTGGGGAGGCCTTACAAATAACTGTGAAAAGAAAAGAGGTGAAAAGCCAAGGAGAACAGGAAAGATATAAGCATCTGAATGCAGAGTTCCAAAGAATAGCAAGAAGAGATAAGAAAGCCTTCTTCAGCGATCAATGCAAAGAAATAGAGGAAAACAATAGAATGGGAAGGACTAGAGATGTCTTCAAGAACATTAGAGATACCAAGGGAATATTTCATGCAAAGATGGGCTCGATAAAGGACAGAAATGGTAGGGACCTAAGAGAAGCAGAAGATATTAAGAAGAGGTGGCACGAATACATGGAAGAACTGTACAAAAAAGATCTTCATGACCCAGATAATCATGATGATGTGATCACTAATCTAGAGCCAGACATCTTGGAAAGTGAAGTCAAGTGGGCCTTAGAAAGCATCACTATGAACAAAGCTAGTGGATGTGATGGAATTCCAGTTGAGCTGTTTCAAATCCTGAAAGATGATGCTGTCAAAGTGCTGCACTCAATATGCCAGCAAATTTGGAAAACTCAGCAGTAGCCACAGGACTGGAAAAGGTCAGTTTTCATTCCAATCCCAAAGAAAGGCAATGCCAAAGAATGCTCAAACTACTGCACAATTG
>NW_024074399.1:2520-3168 GCF_014754425.2 Oryx dammah
GATGGAATTCCAGTTGAGCTGTTTCAAATCCTGAAAGATGATGCTGTCAAAGTGCTGCACTCAATATGCCAGCAAATTTGGAAAACTCAGCAGTAGCCACAGGACTGGAAAAGGTCAGTTTTCATTCCAATCCCAAAGAAAGGCAATGCCAAAGAATGCTCAAACTACCGCACAATTGCACTCATCTCACACGCTAGTAAAGTAATGCTCAAAATTCTCCAAGCCAGGCTTCAGCAATATGTGAACCATGAACTCCCTGATGTTCAAGCTGGTTTTAGAAAAGGCATAGGAACCACAGATCAAATTGCCAACATCCAGTGGATCATGGAAAAAGCAAGAAAGTTCCAGAAACACATCTATTTCTGCTTTATTGACTATGCCAAAGCCTTTGACTGTGTGGATCACAATCAACTGTGGAAAATTCTGAAAGAGATGGGAATACTAGACCACCTGACCTGCCTCTTGAGAAATCTATGAAGATCAAGAAGCAACAGTTAGACTGGACATGGAACAACAGACTGGTTCCAAATAGGAAAAGGAATACGTCAGCCTGCTTATTTAACTTATATGTAGAGTACATCATGAGAAATGCTGTATATTATCACCCTGCTTATTTAACTTATATGCAGAGTACATCATGAGAAACGC
>NW_024074400.1:0-3167 GCF_014754425.2 Oryx dammah
TAAAATTAGCTTAATGCCTTTCAAGGTATATTCTTAATTATTTTTTATGATGGGAGGGACCAGTGGTGTTGGCTCTGGAAACTCTGGAGTCCACTTTGATCCAAACGCAGATCCACGACTTTCTTACTTACTTTGGGAATGTTGCTTAATCTCTCCAACTTCAGTGCTCTTATCAGTACAGTAGGGGAAATAATGGTGTATTGATCGTAAACATGGTCATCAAAAGACTCGATGATATCATGCACACAGAGGGCTTTGTGACAGTGGCTGGCACACAGTTTTTAATGAGTGGTAGCTTCCTTGGTGGCTCAGACAGTAAAGAATCTGCCTCTAGTGCAGGAGACCCGGGTTTGATCCTCAGGTAAGGAAGATTCCCTGGAGAAGGGAATGTCAACCCACTGCAGTGTTCTTGCTTGGAGAATTCCATGGACAGAGGCACCTGGTAGGCAACAGTCCATAGGGTCACAAAGAGTCAGACACCGCTGAGTGACTAAGCCCAGCACATCACAGCATATAGGAAAGAATCGTTGCAAGATAACTTTTTAAAAGCTGAAACAAAAAATGGAGGCCATCTGACCAAAGTAGAAAGGGTAGATATTTTTAACACCTGATTTGGTATCATGGGGCTTCCCAGGTGGCTCAGTGGTAAAGAATCCACCTGTCAATGCAGGCGATGCAAGAGATGCAGGTTCCATCCCTGGGTCAGGAAGATCCCCTAGAGAAGGAAATGGCAACCCACTCCAGTGTTCTTGCCTGGAAAATTCCATGGACGGAGGGGCCTGGTGGGCTACAGTTCATCTTGTCTCAGAGAGTCAGATACAATTGAGTGACTGAGCATGCACAAAGGTTGGTACATTACAGTATTCACGTTTCTAAGTTGGTGTATGCTTCCTGAAAAGATAAAAAGAGAAGCTTTCCATTGGTTGGCAAGAGAAAAGTACAATTTCATCTACCTCCTACTTAGTCAAATGGTATTAATGATGGGATGTTGGCATAAGGTACATTTTGGGTGGTACAAAGACACCAATTGTAATCTTGCTTTCATAGAAGAAAGAAGAATCATATTTGGCATTTCTCTATTAACCCTGTGTAAAGGAATAGGGCAAACATTAAATTATATCTCAATAGAAGTTTTTTTTATAAGTGCTAAGTTAATGTAGTCCAGATAGTTTAACTTTGAATGATATAAGCTAATCGAAGGCTAGAACATGGAAATGTTATACATATGGTTGTTTAATATGTCTAGTAGACTGCATTGTCAATTATCAGATGCCCTAAGCAAAGTTTACATCAGCGTGATTTTTTTTTCTATTTAAAATAGATGTCATTTTTCAACATTCAGAAGAAAATAAAAGTATTAGAGAAACAAGTCATTGGTAATCTCAACATTTATTTTAATCATGGTTAATTGGTATATAGATTAGAGTCTTTTTTTCTATGTAACTCCACACACACACACACACACACACACACACACACACATATGTGGGCCTCCATGGTGGCTCAGATGGTAAAGAATCTGCCTGCAATGCCAGAGACCCAGGTTCGATCCCTGGGTTGGGAAGATCCCCTGGAAAAAGAAATAGGAACCCACTCCAGTATTCTTGCCTGGGAAATCCCATGGATAGTGGAGCCTGGCGGGTGACAGTCTATGGGGGTCACAAAATAGTTGGATGTGACTTAGCAGCTAAATGACAACAACAACACATATATATTATTTTATAAAAATGAAGCACTCAGGCAGGGTATGTGCCCAGTAGTGGGATTACTGGGTTATATGGTAGTTTATTCCTAATGTTTTTGGAAGAATCTCTATACTGTTCTCCATAGTGGCTGTGCCAGCTTACGTTATTGCTAACAGTACAGGAGGGCTCCCTTTCCTCTACATCCTCTGCAGCATTTATTGTTTATAGATTTTTTTTTTATGATGGCCATTCTGATTGGAGTGAGATGATACATCACTGTAGTTTTGATTTGCATTTCTCTAATAATGAGCAGTGTTAAGCATTTTTCCATGTGTTTATTGGCTATCTGGGTGTCTTCTTTGGAGAAGTATGTGTTTAGGTCTTCTGCCCATTTTTTGATTGGGTTGTTTGTTTTTCTGATATTGAGCTGCATGAGCCATAATTCAAAAAGACACATGTACCCCAATGTTCATTGCAGCACTATTTACAATTGCCAGGACATGGAATCAACCTAGATGTACATTGACAGATGAATGGATAAAGAAGTTGTGGTACATATGTACAATGGAATATTACTCAGACATAAAAAGGAGCAAGCCTGAGTCAGTTCTAGTGAGGTGCATGAACCTAGAGCCTGTTACACAGAGTGAAGTAAGTCAGAAATAGAAAAAGAAATATCACATATTAATACATATGTATAGAGTCTACTATATAGTACTGATTAACCTATTTGCAGGGCAGGAATAGAGACGCGGACTTACAGAACATACTTGTGGACACAGCAGGGGAAGGAGAGGGTTGAATGCATTGATAAAATACTGTTGAAATAGATACATTACCATATATAAAATAAGCTAGCTAGTTGGAAGTTGCTGTATAACATGGGGAGCTCAACCCAGTGCTCTGTGACAACTTAGAGGGGTGGGAGGGAGGCTCAAGAGGACGGGACGTATGTATATTTATGGCTGATTCACATTGGTGAATGGCAGAAATCAACACAGCATTGTAAAGCAATTATCCTCCTATTAAAACTTTTTTTAAATGAAGCACTGATTCATCATGGATTCTCTAAAGTGCACCTCTAGTGGGGATTTAGCCTATGTTGTCTGAAGTGAAAACTGGATATGTGAGATACCAGTTGTAGGGCACACAAAGTTGATTCTGTTGTGAAAAGTTCAAGAGCACAACTTAAATTCTTGACCAGATAGTAAGTAAACCTCCTTTAGCAGAGATTTGTGCAGCTGAGGTGCTGATAGAAAGAACAATTTGTTTTTTTCAGACAAGAGCTTTGATTTTTTTGCCCAAAGTCCTATGCCAGATGACAAGTAAGAGATGACTTTAGCCAGAAAAATTATTCAGATCAGGTTTCACCAGTTGAGCAGCCTTTCTGTCAAAGTATCTCCCATGTCCTTGAGAATACCATCAAGTCTCAGATAGATATCCATGTTAATGGGAGATAGAAGGGCACAATGAATTGAAATT
>NW_024074401.1:0-3167 GCF_014754425.2 Oryx dammah
TTTGCTATTGTTTTCTCCCATTCAGAAGGCTGTCTTTTCACCTTACTTATAGTTTCCTTTGTTGTGCAGAAGCTTTTACTTTTAATTAGATCCCATTTGTTTATTTTTGCTTTTATTTCCAGTATTCTGGGAGGTGGATCATAGAGGAAACTGCTGTGATTTATGTCGGAGAGTGTTTTGCCTATATTCTCCTCCAATGTTCATTGCAGCACTGTTTATAATAGCCAGGACATGGAAACAACCTAGATGTCTATCAGCAGATGAATGGATGAGAAAACTGTGGTACATATACACAATGGAGTATTAGCCATTAAAGAGAATACATTTGAATCAGTTCTAATGAGATGGATGAAACTCAAGCCGATTATATAGAGTGAAGTAAGCCAGAAAGAAAAACACCAATACAGTATACTGACACATATATATGGAATTTAGAAAGATGGCAATGATGACCCTGTAGGCGAGACAGCAAAAGAGACACAGATGTATTGAACGACTTTTGGACTCTGAGGGAGAGGGGGAGGGTGGGATGATTTGGGAGAATGGCATTGAAACATGTATACTATCATGTAAGAAACGAAGTGCCAGTCTATGTTCGATACAGGATACAGGATGCTTGGGGCTGGTGCATGGGGATGATCCAGAGAGATGATATGGGGTGGGAGGGGGATTCAGGATTGGGAGCTTGTATACACCTGTGGTGGATTCATGTCAGTGTATGGCAAAACCAATACAGTATTGTAAAGTAAAATAAAGTAAAAATAAAATTAAAAAAAAATAAAAAAATAAATAATACAAAGGATATTCTCTAATCACATGGAATTATATTAAAAATCAATAACACAATGAAGTTTGGCAAATGCACAAATATGTAGAAATTTAATAACATCCTAAATAACCACAGGTCCAAGAAGAAATTATATGAGAAAATGCAAACTCTGATGAATGGAAAACACAAAGTACCAAACCTTTTAAGGTACAGGTAAAGCAATACGAACAAAGCTAGTGGAGGTGATGGCATTCCAGTTGAGCTGTTTCAAATCCTGAAAGATGATGCTGTGAAAGGGCTGCACTCAATATGTCAGCAAATTTGGAAAACTCAGCAGTGGCCACAGGACTAAAAAAGGTCAGTCTTCATTCCAATTCCAAATAAAGGCAATGCCAAAGAATGCTCAAACTACCACACAATTGTACTCATCTCACACGCTAGTAAAGTAATGCTCAAAATTCTCCAAGCCAGGCTTCAGCAATACATGAACCGTGAACTCCATGATGTTCCAGCTGGTTTTAGAAAAGGCAGAGGAACCAGAGGTCAAATTGCCAACATCCGCTGGATCATGGAAAAAGCAAGAGAGTTCCAGGAAAACATCTATTTCTGCTTTATTGACTATGCCAAAGCCTTTGACTGTGTGGATCACAATAAACTGTGGAAAAGTCTTCAAGAGATGGGAATACCAGACCACCTGACCTGCCTCTTAAGAAATCTGTATTCAGGTCAGGAAGCAACAGTTAGAACTGGACATGGAACAACAGACTGGTTCCAAATAGGAAAAGGAGTGCGTCAAGGCTGTATATTGTCACCCTGCTTATTTAACTTCTATGCAGAGTACATCATGAGAAATGCTGGACTGGAAGAAACACAAGCTAGAATCAAGATTGCTGGGAGAAATATCAATAACCTCAGATATGCAGATGACACCATCCTTATGGCAGAAAGTGAAGAGGAACTCAAAAGCCTCTTGATGAAAGTGAAAGAGGAGGGTGAAAAAGTTGGCTTAAAGCTCAACATTCAGAAAACGAAGATCATGGCATCAAGTCCCATTACTTCATGGGAAATAGATGGGGAAACAGTGGAAACAGTGTCTGACTTTATTTTTTGGGGCTCCAAAATCACTGCACATGGTGACTGCAGCCATAAAATTAAAAGACACTTACTCCTTGGAAGAAAAGTTATGACCAACCTAGATAGCATATTCAAAAGCAGAGACATTACTTTGCCGACTAAGGTCCATCTAGTCAAAGCTATGGTTTTTCCAGTGGTCACGTATGGATGTGAGAGTTGGACTGTGAAGAAGGCTGAGCACCGAAGAATTAATGCCTTTTTTTTAAATTTTATTTTTACTTTATTTTACTTTACAATACTGTATTGGTTTTGCCATACACTGACATGAATCCACCACGGTTGTATACAAGCTCCCAATCCTGAATCCCCCTCCCACCTCCCACCCCATATCATCTCTCTGGATCATCCCCATGCACCAGCCCCAAGCATCCTGTATCCTGTATTGAACATACACTGGCACTTCGTTTCTTACATGATAGTATACATGTTTCAATGCCATTCTCCCAAATCATCCCACCCTCTCCCTCTCCCTCAGAGTCCAAAAGTCTGTTCAATACATCTGTGTCTCTTTTGCTGTCTCGCATACAGGGTCATCATTACCATCTTTCTATATTCCGTATATATGTGTCAGTATACTGTATTGGTGTTTTTCTTTCTGGCTTACTTCACTCTATATAATCGGCTTGAGTTTCATCCATCTCATTAGAACCGATTCAAATGTATTCTTCTTAATGGCTGAGTAATACTCCATTGTGTATATGTACCACAGCTTTCTTATCCATTCATCTGCTGATGGACATCTAGGTTGTTTCCATGTCCTGGCTATTATAAACAGTGCTGCGATGAACATTGCGGTACATGTGTCTCTTTCAATTCTGGTTTCCTTGGTGTGTATGCCCAGCAGTGGGATTGCTGGGTCATAAGGCAGCTCTATTTGCAATTTTTTAAGGAATCTCCACACTGTTTTCCATTGTGGCTATACTAGTTTGCATTCCCACCAACAGTGTAAGAGGGTTCCCTTTTCTCCACATCCTCTCCAGCATTTATTGCTTGTAGACTTTTGGATCACAGCCATTCTGACTGGTGTGAAATGGTACCTCATTGTGGTCTTGATTTGCATTTCTCTGATAATGAGTGATGTTGAGCATCTTTTCACGTGTTTGTTAGCCATCCATATGTCTTCTTTGGAAAAGTGCCTTTTTAGTTCTTTGGCCCATTTTTTGATTGGGTCGTTTATTTTTCTGAAGTTGAGCTGCATAAGTTGCTTGTATATTTTTGAGATTAGTTGTTTGTCAGTTGCTTCGTTTGCTATTGTTTTCTCCCA
>NW_024074402.1:0-3165 GCF_014754425.2 Oryx dammah
AATCCCTCAGAAGAAATGGAGTAGCCATCATGGTCAACAAAAGAGTCCGATGCAATCTCAAAAATGACTGAATGATCTCTGTTTGTTTCCAAAGAAAACCATTCAATATCACAGTAATCCAAGTCTATGCCCCAACCAGTAACGCTGAAGAAGCTGAAGTTGAATGGTTCTATGAAGACCTACAAGACCTTTTAGAAGTAACACCCAAAAAAAGATGTCCTTTTCATTATAGGGGACTGGAATGCAAAAGTAGGAAGTCAAGAAACACCTGGAGTAACAGGCAAATTTGGCCTTGGAATGTGGAATGAAGCAGGGCAAAGACTAATAGAGTTTTACCAAGAAAATGCACTGGTCACAGCAAACACCCTCTTCCAACAACACAAGAGAAGACTCTACACATGGAAATCACCAGATGGTCAACACTGAAATCAGATTGATTCTATTCTTTGCAGCCAAAGATGGAGAAGCTCTATACAGTCAACAAAAACAAGACCAGGAGCTGACTGTGGCTCAGATCATGAACTCCTTATTACCAAATTCAGACTTAAATTGAAGAAAGTAGGGAAAACTGCTAGATCATTCAGGTATGATCTAAATCAAATCCCTTATTATTATACAGTGGAAGTGGGAAATAGATTTAAGGGCCTAGATCTGATAGAGTGCCTGATGAACTATGGAATGAGGTTCATGACATTATACAGGAGACAGGGATCAAGACCATCCCCATGGAAAAGAAATGCAAAAAAGCAAAATGGCTGTCTGGGGAGGCCTTACAAATAGCTGTGAAAAGAAGAGAAGTGAAAAGCAAAGGAGAAAAGGAAAGATATTAGCATCTGAATTCAGAGTTCCACAGAATAGCAAGAAGAGATAAGAAAGCCTTCTTCAGCGATCAATGCAAAGAAATAGAGGAAAAGAACAGAATGGGAAAGACTAGAGATCTCTTCAAGAAAATTAGAGATACCAAGGGAACATTTCATGCAAAGATGGGCTCGATAAAGGGCAGAAATGGTATGGACCTAATAGAAGCAGAAGATATTAAGAAGAGGTGGCAAGAATACACAGAACTGTACATAAAAGTTCTTCACGACCCAAAGAGTCACGATGGTGCGATCACTCATCTAGAGCCAGACATTCTGGAATGTGAAGTCAAGAGGGCCTTAGAAAGCATCATTAGGAACAAAGCTAGTGGAGGTGATGGAATTCCAGTTGAGCGATTTCAAATCCTGAAAGATGATGCTGTGAAAGTGCTGCATTCAATATGCCAAGCACATGTGGAAAACTCAGCAGTGGCCACAGGACTGGAAAAGGTCAGTTTTCATTCCAATCCCAAAGAAAGGCAATGCCAAAGAATGCTCAAACTATCGCACAATTGCACTCATCTCACATGCTAGTCAAGTAATGCTCAAAATCCTCTAAGCCAGGCTTCAGCAATACGTGAACTGTGAACTTCCTGATATTCAAGCTGGTTTTAGAAAAGACAGAGGAACCAGAGATCAAAGTGCCAACATCCACTGGATCATGGAAAAAGCAAGAGAGTTCCAGAAAAACATCTATTTCTGCTTTATTGACTATGCCAAAGCTTTTGACTGTGTCGATCACAATAAACTTGGAAAATTCTGAGAGAGATGGGAATACCAGACCACCTGACCTGCCTCTTGAGAAACCTGTATGCAGGTCAGGAAGCAACACTTAGAACTGGACATGAAACAACAGACTGGTTCCAAATAGGAAAAGGAGTACGTCAAGGCTGTATATTGTCACCTTGCTTATTTAACTTATATGCAGAGTACATCATGAGAAACGTTGGTTTGGAAGAAACAAGCTGGAATCAAGATTGCCGGGAGAAATATCAATAACCTCAGATACGCAGATGACACCACCCTTATAGCAGAAAGTGAAGAAGAAAAAAAGAGCCTCTTGATGAAAGTGAAAGAGGAGAGTGAAAAAGTTGGCTTAAAGCTCAACATTCAGAAAACGAAGATCATGGCATCTGGTCCCATCACTTCATGGGAAATAGATGGAGAAACAGTGGAAACAGTGGCAGACTTTATTTTTGGGGGGCTCCAAAATCACTGCAGATGGTGACTGCAGCCATGAAATTAAAAGATGCTTACTCCTTGGAAGAAAAGTTATGACCAACCTAGATAGCATATTCAAAAGCAGAGACATTACTTTGCCGACTAAGGTCCATCTAGTCAAGGCTATGGTTTTTCCAGTGGTCATGTATGGATGTGAGGTTTGGACTGTGAAGAAAGCTGAGCACCGAAGAATTGATGCTTTTGAAGTGTGGTGTTAGAGAAGACTCTTGAGGGTCCCTTGGACTGCAAGGAGATCCAACCAGTCCATTCTGAAGGAGATCAGCCCTGGGATTTCTTTGGAAGGAATGATGCGAAAGCTGAAACTCAGGACTTTTGCCACCTCATGCGAAGAGTTAACTTATTGGAAAAGACTCTGATGCTGGGAGGGATTGGGGGCAGGAGGAGAAGGGCATGCCAGAGGATGAGATGGCTGGATGGCATCATGGACTCGATGGACTTGAGTCTGAGTGAACTCCGGGAGTTGGTGATGGACAGGGAGGCCTGGAGTGCTGCGATTCATGTGGTAGCAAAGAGTCGGACACGACTGAGCAACTGAATTGTACTGAGCTGAACTTAGTACCTCTTCACTTTCTGCCGCTTTCTCACTTAGCTACCTAGTGGCCTGTTTATGGAAAGCACAGAATGCATCATCCTGTTTGTCCCATCCTGTTTTCCCCTCAGGCAGTGCCCTCCTTAGGTGGGCTGACTGTAGTGGATTTGACTTAACCCTTCTATAACTTGATGATGAGTCACACTCTGTTGTTTCTTTGTTCACATGTATGAAGATGCTAATGCCATCGAAAATGCCCATTTTCTTCTTATAAATTCCTATCACTCAGTAAACTACACGTTTCAAAACATGCCAAGAGATAAGTAATGTTATTTTCACATGGAGCCAGCTGGCAGGCTAAGGCCAGGAGAGTCCAATTCCCTGGCTAGTTCACTAGGAAGACAGCAACAGAGATGCTTCAGGACTAGCCAATGTCTCCCTAGTCCACATAACACTAAAAGTATTTAGTGCAAAGTGCTTTTGCTCAGTCGTTTTGGAAAATAACAAAATCTGTGAATTCTCAAATTTAATGGAGCA
>NW_024074403.1:0-3165 GCF_014754425.2 Oryx dammah
AGAGGAGGTGCTATCAACAGGAAAGTCGAGAGGAACTCCAGGGGTCGTGTCACCATTCCAAAAGACCCCCAAATATTTCAGTCCATTCCAGAGGAACCTGATTTCCCTGCACTGCCACGAGATTCACCCCGAGTATCGACTCACACCACGGTGGCACGTGTGACAGCCCTGTGGGAAAGCCTCGAGGGAAATCAACAGATTCCTGTGTCAACTCGATGGGAAGCCTGACACTGAGGCTACAGCTTGGGAGGAAAGCGGACGTGCATGTGTCCACTCAAGACGAGGTCTGACACCACTGTGGAGACTCCAGAGGATCCCCATGATCCATGTCAGCACTGGAGAGGAAACCTCAGGTTCCGGCCTCGGCTCCAGCTGAGGTCTTAGGACCTGGCACCGACTGGAGAGGAATAATGAGAGGCCCCTGGCAACTCGCAAGGTGACTGGCCTTTCCCGAGGCCACACGAGCGCATCCCTGAAGTCCCCATCATAACACGAGAGGAACCTGCCTCAACACGAGAAAAAACAGGAGGTTCTCCCGTCCAGGGGAGATGAGGCACTTTTCCACTGCGACGTCTCGAGGGAAATCATACTTTCCCTCTTGAACCTCGAAATGGTCCTTCATACCCTTGCAGTAACTAAAGAAGTACCCAGATATACCCGTCTCAACTCGAGAGGAAAACGGATGATCCCGAACAACTAACAAGGTAGCCCGTTTCACCCTCCTCCGCTTGAGATGAACGTTCCTTTCCCTGGTTCTTTGAGAACTAATTCGGTGTTCCGTCCCAGCTGAAAAGGCAGCTTCCTCAACAGAAGAGTCAAGAGGAATACCAGGTTTCGTGTCACCATTCCAAAAAACCCCCAAACGTCTCAGTAAACTGAAGAGGAAACTGAAATCCCGGCACTGCCTCGACTCTTACACCGAGTACTGACACAAACCACGGTGGCACGTGTAACAGACCTGTGGGAAAGCCTCGTGGGAAAGTCTAAAGGGAGAGCCACAAACCTAGGATCAATGCGACCTGAAGCCTGACACTGCTGCTCCAGCTTGGGAGGAAAGCGGACGTGCATGTCCCCACTCGAGACGAGGACTGACTTCCCTGTGGAGCCTCCAGAAGTACAGCAAGATCCATGTCAGCACTGGAGAGGAATAATCAGGTTCCAGCCTCGACTCCACACGAGGTCTTAGGCCCCTGCACTGAATAGAGAGGAATCCCGAGAGGCCCCTCGTAACTCGCAAGGAGACTGGCCTTTCCTGAGGCCACAAGAGCGGGTCCCAGAGTTCCCCGTCTTAACTCGAGAGGCACCGGGCGCAATTCGAGAAAAATCCAGGAGGTTCTCCTCTGAAGGCGAGATGAGGCCCTTTTCCCCTGAGGCGTCTCGAGGCAAATCACACCTTCCCTCTTGCACTTCGAAAGGGTCCTTCACACCCTTGCTGCAACTCAAGAAGTACCCGACATACCTGCCTCCACTCGAGAGGAACACCGAGGGTCCCGCCCATATCAAGAGGAGCCTCATTTTCGCATCATAGCTCGAGATGAGGGTTCCTTTCCCTGCTTCGTAGGGAAAGTATTCCCGGCTTTCCTGGCGAATCTCGGAGGAGGCGCTCTCCACAGGAAAGTCGAGAGGAACTCCAGGGGTCGTGCCACCATTCCCAATGTGCACAAAGTGTCTCAGTCACCTCCGGAAGAACCTGATTTCCCTGCACTGCCTACACTTGCACGCCGAGGAACGACTCACACCACAGTGGCACGTGTGACAGCCCTGTGGGTAAACCTCGTCGGAAAGACTCCATGGAATGTCACAGATCCCTGTATCAAGGCGACGGGAAGCAGGCCATGGCCGCTCCAGCTCGTGAGAAAAGCGGACTTGCATGGCCCCACTCGAGATGAGGACTGACTCCCCTGTGGAGCCTGAAGAAGTACCCCAAGATCCATGTCAGCACTGGAGAGGAATCCTCAGGTTCCGTCATAGACTCCACACGATGTCTTAGGCCCCGGCACCGACTGCAGAGGAATCCCGACAGGACCCTCGCAAATCGCATGGAGAATGGCCTGTCCTGAGCCCACAAGGGAGGGTCCCAGAGGTCCCCATCGTAACTCCAGAAGGTCCCGACGCACTAGAGATAATCCAGGTGGTTCTCCCCTCCAGGCGAGATGAGGCCCTTTTCCGCTGAGGCGATACAATGCAAATCACACCTTCCCTCTTGAACTTCGAAAGGGTCTTTCTCACCCTTGCTGCAAATCAAGAAGTTCCCCGACATACCTGCCTCCACTCGAGAGGAACACCGAGGGTCCCGCCCACATCAAGTGGTGCCCCGTTTCCTCCTCATAGCTCGAGATTAGGGTTCCTTTCCCTGCTTCGTCAGGAAAGGATTCCCGGCTTTCCTGGCGCATCTCGGAGGAGGCGATCTCTACAGGAAAGTCGAGAGGAACTCCAGGGGACGTGCCACCATTCCCAATGTCCAGAAAATGTCTCAGTCCACTGCAGAAGAAACTGATTCACCTGCACTTCCTCGACATGCACGACTAGGATCGACAGACACCACAGTGGCACATGTGACAGCCCTGTCCGAAAGCCTCGTGGGAAGGCCTCCAATGAATGCCAGAGATCCCTTTATCAAGGCGAGTGGATGACTGCCACGGCTGCTCCAGCTCGTGAGGAAAGCGGACGTGCATGTCCCCACTCGAGACGAGGACTGACTCCCCTGTAGAGTCACCAGAAGTACCCCAAGATCCATGTCACCACTGGAGAGGAAACCTCAGGTTCCGTCATAGACCCCACACGAAGTCTTAGGCCCTGGCACCGAATGCAGAACAATCCCTACATGCTCCTCACAGGTCGCATGGAGACTAGCCTTTCCTGAGGCCAGAAGGGAGGGTCCCAGAGGTCCCTCTTGTAACTCGAGGAGGTCCCGCAGCTACTCGAGACAATCCAGGAGGTTCTCCCTCCAGGCGAGATGAGGCCCTTTTCCGCTGAGGCGACTCGAGGCAAATCACACCTTCTCTCTTGAACTTCGAAAGGGTCCTTCACACCCTTGGTGCAACTCAAGAAGTTCCGCGACATACCCGCTTCCACTCGAGAGGAACACCGAGTGTCCCGCCCACATCAAGAGGAGCCCCGTTTCCTCCTCATAGCTCGAGATGAGGGTTCCTTTCCCTGCTTTGT
>NW_024074404.1:0-3164 GCF_014754425.2 Oryx dammah
GTTTCGAGGGTTCTGTTGGTATTCCTCTGTTTTCGGAGCCGGGGCCTTAGACTTCGTGTGGAGTCTATGATGGAACCTGAGGATTCCTCACCATTGCTGATATGGATCTTGGGGTCCTTATGGAGCCCCCACAGGTGAGTCAGTCCTCGTCTCGAGTGGGGACCTGCACGTCCGCTTTCCTCACGAGCTGGAACAGCAGTGGCAGGCTTCCCGGCGCCTTGATACAGGGATCTGTGGCATTCTTTAGAGGCTTTCCCACGAGGATTTCCGACAGGGCTGTCACATGTTCCACTGTGGTTTGAGTCTATCCTCAGCGTGCATGTCGAGGAAGTGCAGGGAAATCAGGTTCTTCTGGAGTGGACTGAGACATTTTGTGCAAATTGGTAATGGTTGCACGAACCCTGGAGTTCCTCTCGACTTTTCTGGGGAGAGCGCCTCCTCTGAGTTGTGACAGGAAAGCCGGGAATCCTTTCCAGAAGAAGCATTGAAAGGAACCCTCATCTCGAGCTTTGAGGAGGAAACGGGGCTCCTCTTGATGTGGGCGGGACCCTCGATGTTCCTCTCCAGTGGACGCGGGCATGTCGGGGAACTTCTTGAGTTGCAGCAAGGGTGTGAAAGACCCTTTCGAAGTTCAAGAGGGAAGGGGTAATTTGCCTCGAGACCCCTCATCGGAAAAGGGCCTCATCTAGCCTGGAGGGGAGAACCTCCTGGATTTTCTCGAGTTATGGCCGGACCATCTCGACTTAGGACGGGGACCTCTGGGACCCTTCCTTGTGGCCTCAGGACTGTCCAGTCTCCATGCCAGGTGCGAGGGGCCTGTCGGGATTCCTCTGCCGTAAGTGCCTGTGCCTAAGACCTCGTGTGGAGTCTATGACGGAACCTGAGGATTCCTCTCCAGTGCTGACATGGATCTTCGGGTCTTTCTGGAAGCTCCACAGCGGAGTCAGTCCTCGTCTAGAGTGGGGACATGCACGTCAGCTTTCCTCACGAGCTGGAGTAGCCGTACAGGCTTCCCAGCTACTTGATACAGTGATCTGTGGCATTCTTTGGAGGCTTTCACACGAGGCTTTCCGACAGGGCTGTCACACGTGCCACTGTGGTGTGAGTCAATCCTGAGCGTGCATATCGAGGCAGTGCAGGGAAATCAGTTTCTTCTGGAGTGGACTGTGACCTTGTGTGCATATTGGGAATAGTGCACGACCCCTGGAGTTCCTCTCGACTTTCCTGTGGAGAGCGCCTCCTCTGAGTTGCGACAGGAAAGCCGGGAATCCTTTCCCAAAGAAGCATTGAAAGGAACCCTCATCTCAAGCTTTGAGGAGGAAACGGGGCTCCTCTTGATGTGGGCAGGACCCTTGGTGTTCCTCTCGAGTAGAGGCGGGAATGTCGGGGAACTTCTTGAGTTGCAGCAAGGGTGTGAAGGACCCTTTCGAAGTTCAAGAGGGAAGGGGTGATAGGCCCCGAGACGCCTCAGTGGAACATGGCCTCATCTCGCCTGGAGGGGAGAACCTCCTTGATTTTCACGAGTTGCGGCGGGACCTTCTCGAGTTACGACGGGGACCTCTGGGACCCTCCCTTGTGGCCTCAGGACAGGCCAGTCTCCATGCGAGTTGCAAGGGCCTGTCGGGATTCCTCTGCAGTTAGTGCCGGGGCCTAAGACCTCGTGTGGAGTCTATGACGGAACCTGAGGATTCCTCTCCAGTGCTGACATGGATCTTGGTGTCCTTCTGGAGGCTCCACACGGGAGTCAGTCCTCGTCTCGAGTGGGGACATGCACGTCAGCTTTCCTCACGAGCTGGAGCAGCCGTGGCAGGCTTCCCGGTGCCTTGATACAGGGATCTGTGGCATTCTTTGGAGGCTTTCCGACGAGGCTTTCCGATAGGGCTGTAACACGTGCACTGTGGTGTGAGTCGATCCTCGGCGTGCATGTCGAGGAAGTGCAGGGAAATCAGGTTCTTCTGGAGTGGACTGAGACATTCTGTGCACATTTGGAATGGTGGCACGACCCCTGGAGTTCCTCTCGATTTTCCTGTGCAGAGTGCCGCCTCCGAGATGGGACAGCAAAGCCGGGAATCCTTTCCTGACGAAGCAGGGAAAGGAACCCTCATCTCGAGCTTTGAGGAGGAAACGGGGCTCCTCTTGATATGGGCGGGACCCTCGGTGTTCCTCTCAAGTGGAGGCGGGTATGTCGTGGAACTTCTTGAGTTGCAGCAAGGGTGTAAGGACCCTTTCGAAGTTCAAGAGGGAAGGAGTGATTTCCCTCGAGACGCCTCAGTGGAAAAGGGCCTCATCTCGCCTGGAGGGGAGAACCTCCTGGATTTTCTCGAGTTGCGGCGGGACCTTCTCGAGTTACGACGGGGATCTCTGGGACAATCCCTTGTGGCTTCAGGACAGGCCAGTCTCCATGCGAGTTGCGAGGGGCCTGTCGGGATTCCTCTGCAGTCGGTGCCGGGGCCTAAGAACTCCTGTGGAATCTATGACGGAACCTGAGGATTCCTCTCCAGTGCTGACATGGATCTTGGGGTCCTTCTGGGGGCTGCACACGGGAGTCAGTCCTCGTCTCGAGTGGGGACATGCATGTCCGCTTTCCTCAGGAGCTGGAGCAGCCGTGGCAGGCTTCCCGGCGCCTTGATACAGGGATCTGTGGCATTCTTTGGAGGCTTTCCACGAGGCTTTCCGAAAGGGCTGTCACACGTGCCACTGTGGTGTGAGTCGATCCTCGGCGTGCATGTCGAGGAAGTGCAGAGAAATCAGGTTCTTCTGGAGGGGACTGAGACATTTTGTGCACATTGGGAATGGTGGCACGAACCCTGGATTTCCTCTCGACATTCCTGTGGAGAGCGCCTCCTCTGAGATGAGACAGGAAAGCCGGGAATCCTTTCCCGACGAAGCAGGGAAATGAACCCTCATCTCGAGCTATGAGGAGGAAACGGGGCTCCTCTTGATGTGGGCGGGACCCTCGGTGTTCCTCTCGAGTGGAGGCGGGTATGTCGGCGAACTTCTTGAGTTGCAGCAAGGGTGTGAAGGACCTTTTCGATGTTCAAGAGGGAAGGGGTGATTTTCCTCGATACTCCTATGCGGAACAGGGCCTCATCTCGCCTGGAGGGGAGAACCTCCTGCATTTTCTCGAGTTGCGGCGAGACTCCCTCGAGTTACGACGGGGACCT
>NW_024074405.1:0-875 GCF_014754425.2 Oryx dammah
TGGTAATTTGTGTAGTTCTCTTTATTGTGGAGCTTCCTCACTGTGTGTGGGGTTGTATCAGTTGCTTATCAAGGTTTCCTGGTTAGGGAGGCTTGTGTTGGAGGTCTGGTGGGTGGAGCTGGGTTTCTTCTCTCTGGAGTGCAGTGGAGTGACCAGTAATGGTTATGAGACGTCTAAAGTTCTGGAGTAACTTTGAGCTGCCTGTATATTGAACCTCAGGGGTGTGTTCCTGTGTTGCTGGAGAATTTGTGTGGTATGTCTTGCTCTGGAACTTGTTGGCCCTTGGGAGGAGCTTTGTTTCAGTGTAGGTATGGAGGCATTTGATGAGCTCCTATTGCTTAATGTTCCTTGAATTCAGGAGTTCTTTGATGTTCTCAGGCTTTGGACTTAAGCCTCCTGCCTTTGGTTTTCAGTTTTATTTTTACAGTGGTCTCTAGACTTCTCCATCTATACAAAAGTGATGATAAAACATCTAGGTTAAAGATGAAAAGTTTCTCCACATTGAGGGACACCCAGAGAGGTTCACTGGGTTACATGGAGAAGAGAAGAGGGAGGGGGTAGTTAGAGGTGACTTGAATGAGATGCGGTGAGATCAAAAGAGGAGAGAGCAAGCTAGTCAATAGTCACTTCCTTACGTGTGCTTCATAGTCTGGACCACTCAGAGGTATTCACGGAGTTATACAGGGAAGAGGAGAGGGAGGAAGTAGACAGAGGTGGCCAGGAGGGTAAGAGAGAGGAATGAAAAGGAGAGAGACAAATCCAGCCAGTCATCAGTTCCTTAGGTATTCTACACCATTTAGAACACACAGAGAATCACAGAGTTGGATATAGAAGAGATGGCGGGTGGGGGGAGGAGGGGGGGGGAGAGACAGAGG
>NW_024074405.1:975-3163 GCF_014754425.2 Oryx dammah
GCGGGGGGGGGGGGGGCGGCGGGGGGGGGAGAGACAGAGGCCACCTGGTGGAGAAAAAGGGGAATCCGAAGGAGGAGAGAGTGGTCAAGCCACTAATCTCGCTGTCAGGTAAAATTGGGTTTTGAAATGTACAAAATTGAAAACAAAAACCAAAAAGCAAAGATTAAAAATCTAGAGTAGAGGTTGGATTTTCAAAAATACAATATTAAAGAGAAGAATCAGAAAGAAAAAAGAAAAAAAAAAGGAAAGAAAAAAAATAAGGAAAAAAAAAAAACCAAAGAAACACAAGAATTATTAAAAAAAAAAAAAACACCACCAACAACCACACAAAGACTATATATGGTGTTTGCCTTAAAAAAGTAGAGTCTTTTTTTTTGAAAAGTAATAGTAGGTTATAGAAATAAAAATTAGAGGAGAAATAGAAGACTTAACAATTAAAAAAAAGTTAGAAAAAAAAGAAAAAAGAAAAAAAAATGAGTGATTGTAAAAATGGTAATGATATATCTGGCCCTTCTCTGATGTTGTGGGCCTTGTGGGGTCACTTCCAAGGCAGTTCCCTCTGTTTAACTTCTTCTGTTTGCTGGTCTCTTCAGTGTCTGAATTCCGTCCTGACACAGGGGGGTGGTGGTGGACACTTTTTTTTTTTAGGCTTACTAGTTCAGTCGTGCTGTGGGGAGTGGGGGATGCTGCAAACAAATAGTACTGTCGTGGGCACACAGTGTCTCAGCCCTGCTGGACCTGTCCCTTCTCATGGCGTACAAACCGCTCCAGCTCTATGGTGCTCAGCCAGGAACCGTCTGAGGCCAGCTCTAGGCTGCGTGCACCTCCCCGGTCTAAGCTGCTCAGGTTTGGCGCTCAGGTAGCCCTCAGAGGCACAGATTCGGTTGGGACTGCATTTGGTGCCCTTCCCAGGTCCGAGTAGTTCAGGAGTTTGGCGAGCGCGGTCGCTGTGACTTGTTGCCTTTTCTGTCTCTGCTGCTCAGTTTTCTGGGTGTACTGCTGGTGCTCCTTGTGAGGCGGATGGTGACTGTCCAGCACCCCCAGAAGTCTCAGCAAAGAAGCCTGCCTGCAGTTTGTTAGGTAAGGTCTCTCTGGGGCTGTGATTGCCCCTTTCCAGCCCTTACAGCTCTGGCTGCCTGTCCCCGGCGGGGGATGGTCTGCAGCCGGCTATTTCCGTTCCGTCCTTTGTTCTGTGCGCGGTCCTGGCGGTGTCTTATGTTTGAGCTTTTCGCCTGGTAGCTATCCCCCAGTCTCGTTTGCTAGCCCAAGTTTGATCGCTCTGGTTACGCGTGGGGCGTTCCTGCCCGATTCTTACAAAGCACGGCAGCCCACGCCTCCCGCGCTTCCCTGCCCTGCCCCCACTCGCTAGTGGCGGATGCAGGCGTCTGCGCGGCTTTTACGCTGGGGGAGTTACTGTTGGGCTTGTAATCTGTTGGTTTTAATTAGTTATTTATTTTTCCTTCCTGTTATGTTGCCCTCTGTGTTTCCAAGGCTCGCCACAGACTCGGCAGGGAGAGGGTTTCCTGGTGTTTGGAAACCTCTCTTCTTAGAATTCCCTTCCCAGGACAGGCTTCCGTTCCCAGGACGGAGCTCCCTCCCCACCTCCTTTGTCTCTTTTCTCGTCTTTTATATTTTTTCCTACCTGTTTTTAAAGACAATGATCTGCTTTTCTGGTTGCCTGATGTCCTCTGCCTGCATTCAGAGGTTGTTTTGTGGAGTTTGCTCCGCGTTGAAATGATCTTTTGAGGAATTTGTGAGGGAGAAAGTGGTCTTCCCGTCCTATTCCTCCACCATCTTAGGACCGCCCCCCTAGAGCATTTTTTATATCTTGACCAGTTACTTTGAGAAGTTATTCATAATTATTAGTTTTTCTACCTTTTAGAGCTGACATATATTATTTTTAAATTTATTTTTAATTGGAAGGTAATTGCTTTACTATGTTCGGTTGGTTTCTACCATGCAACAATGTGGATCAGCTCTAAGTACACATATATCTCCTCCTCATGAGCCTCACGTCCACCCCACTGCCCCTCATCCCTCCCCTCTAGGTGGCCACAGAGCACCAGGCTGAACTTTCTGAGCTATAAAACAACTTTCCCTCAGTCATCTACTCTACACACGGCAAAGCCTGTATTTCAGGTCTACTCTCTCAATCTGTTCCCCCCTCCCCTTCTCTCAGTGTGCTCAC
>NW_024074406.1:0-3163 GCF_014754425.2 Oryx dammah
GGTATCTAAATCACATTTTATTTTGCTTCTATTAATAATAATCCATTTTGACCTTGCATGATTTATTTCATCTTCTGGGATACTGCTTATGCATCTTTAAAATAACAGGGTTGCATTACATAATCTCTAAAATACTTTATAGAAAGTTTGAAAATTTTATGACTTTCAACTTGACCACTTTAGACACTATTTCATAGCTACTGTGGATCTGGTTTACTTTTAAGTTCTGTCACTTATTATCTAACCTAGGGTATTGAGTTGAAAGGGGTAAAACAAGTAATAGCCTATGTGTCAATGATTTTCTTTCAAAATGTTGCTATAGTTTGTTTGTTTCCCCAATAAAAATACAAGTAGTTCCAGTGCTCAGAGGGTGAGAATATTTTAGTTGCAAGTGTACTCGAAGTACTCTAAGACAGCTTTTTACTGATGGTGTCACATCGAAAGACTAATTTTTATTATCAATATTGTCTAAGTAATGTGAAACAGTTCAGGCAAACATAGCTAGATCTCCTTATCTATGACTGGGACTTAAGACACTAAAACCCAAAGAGAGGTCAATCTCTACTGCTATACAGCAGCTTTGGCTGAAAGAATTTCAAGACATGTCCATTCCCCACTTCAAAAGGAATCATGTTTAGTGTTTTAAAATTTATTCTTATACATTTTCCTAGGCTATATACATATGAAATATATAAATTTAGTTTTTCACATACATGGAATTTTACTATATAATTTTCTCTGCAGCTAGATTTTTTAAAATTTAATAATATGTCTTGAAAAAGTTAGTGAATACTGACCTATGCCAACCAAGTGCCCAGTAGTCTGGATTTTGGATGTTCCAACAATTCATTTAACCATTAACCTTTGCATTAGTCATTACTTTTCCCCAGGGTTCTGTTACAGATGAACACTATGGACTGAACATTAAATGTTAGGAAATTATTTTTAATTTTCTTAGGTGCAATGATTATACTGTTGTAATGTTGGACAGTGCGCTTATTAGGAAATACATGCTGGAGTATTTGGGCAGTCTTTAGAGGGATGAAGTGTTATGGTATCTATCACTTACTTTCAAATGATTCAGCAAAAATGTGCATGTGTGTGAGAGAGAGAATGTATATATAGAATCAAAGATAAAACAAATATGGAAAAAATGTTAACTATGGTTGAATCTAGGTAGTGGTATCAGTCTTTTTAAGAAAAGGAACTTACTAAAAAATTGCAAATAGAACTGCCTTATGACTCAGCAATCCCACTGCTGGGCATACACACCAAGGAAACCAGAATAGAAAGAGACACATGTACCCCAGTGTTCATCGCAGCACTGTTTATAATAGCCAGGACATGGAAACAACCTAGACGTCCATCAGCAGATGAATGGATAAGAAAGCTGTGGTACATATACACAATGGAGTATTTCTTAGCCATTAAAAAGAATACATTTGAATCAGTTCTAATGAGATGGATGAAACTGGAGCCAATTATACACAGTGAAGTAAGCCAGAAAGAAAAACTCCAATACAGTATACTAACACGTACATATGGAATTTAGAAAGATGGTAATGATGACCCTGTATGCGAGACAGCAAAAGAGACACAGATGTGTAGAGTGGACTTTTGGACTCTGAGGGAGAGGGAGAGGGTGGGATGATTTGGGAGAATGGCACTGAAACATATATACTATCGTGTAAGAAACGAATCGCCAGTCTATGTTTGATGCAGGTTACAGGATGCTTGGGGCTGGTGCACGGGAATGATCCTGAGAGATGATATGGGGTGGGAGGTGGGAGGGGGGTTCATGTTTGGGAACTCATGTACACCCGTGGTGGATTCATGTCAATGTATGGCAAAACCAATACAATATTGTAAAGTAAAATAAAGTAAAAATAAAAATTTAAATAAAAAAAGAAAAGGAATTGAATAGAGAAATAGATATATAAAAGCATAGCCAACTCAACGGACGTAACCTGAACAAACTCTGGGAGATAGTGAAGGACGGAAGCCTGGCATGCTACAGTCCGTGGGGTTGTGAGAGCTGGACACGACTGAGCAACTGAACAACAACAGTATATAGAAATATGGACTCAAGATTTTTTAAAGTGGGGTAATATGATCACAGAATATACTGTTTTATAAACCTTGGCACTTTAATCTTAGAACTGCCAGAAGAAAGGAGAGGTCATTATAATGTGCTGATGTCCAAATGTCAGCATTTTTCATAGCAGGTCAGGGATAAATACTGTCTAAAGTTTAAGAATTTAACTTTTAAAATAAAGTCCAGTCTCTTTAGGTTTTTTATATTCTTTTTTTTCTTAAAGTAAACCATGCTAAAGCTGAAACTCTAGTACTTTGGCCACCTCATGCAAAGAGTTGACTCATTGGAGAAGACTTTGATGCTGGGAGGGATTGGGGGCAGGAGGAGAAGGGGACGACAGAGGATGAGATGGCTGGATGGCATCACTGACTCGACAGACACGACTCTGAGTGAACTCCAGGAGTTGGTGATGGACAGGGAGGCCTGGCGTGCTGCGATTCATGGGGTCGCAAAGAGTCGGACACGACTGAGCAACTGAACTGAACTGAACTGAAACCATGTACTTGTGTTTCAGCAGTTAATATTTATTTTTCTTTTTTTTTTTTTGAGCTTTTTTTTTTTTTTTTTACTTTACAATTCTGTATTGGTTTTGCCATACATTGACATGAATCCACCACGGGTGTACATGCGTTCCCAAACATGAACCCCCCTCCCACCCCCCTCCCCATAACATCTCTCTGGGTCATCCCCGCGTACCAGCCCCAAGCATGCCATATCCTGCATCGTACATAGACTGGCAGTTCGATTCTTACATGATATTATACATGTTTCAATACCATTCTCCCAATTCATCTCACCCTCTCCCTCTCCCACTGAGTCCAAAAGTCTGTTATACACATCTGTGTCTTTTTTGCTGTCCTGCATACAGGGTCATCATTGCCATCTTTCTAAATTCCATATATATGTGTTAGTATACTGTATTGGTGTTTTTCTTTCTGGCTTACTTCACTCTGTATAATTGGCTCCAGTTTCATCCATCTCATCAGAACTGATTCAAATGTATTCTTTTTAATGGCTGAGTAATACTCCATTGTGTATATGTACCACAGCTTTCTTATCCATTCATCT
>NW_024074407.1:0-2451 GCF_014754425.2 Oryx dammah
TGTGAAGGTGACTTACTGTCTGTTTCTGTGTGTCTGTCCCAAGCCTGTAGGATGCAGTGAGATTTGACATTTTAAAATCTAAGTGATGAGTTTAATTTGGGTCCACAAAATGATATAAAGTGAAAATGTTAGTTGCTCAGTTGTGCTCTTTGTGACCACGTGGACTGTAGCCTGCCAGGCTCCTCTGTCTTTGGGATTTTCCAGGCAAGAATGCTGGAATGGGTTACCATTCCCTTCTCCAGGGGGCATCCTGACCCAGGTATGAAATCGGGTCTCCTACACTGCAGTCAGATTCTTTACTGTCTGAGCCACCAGAGAAGCTTAATTGAGTTAAGAATGAAACTAATTTAATCCACATATTCCAACCTTGTTTGTTAAAATTTTTAATGAGATGCAATTCTCATAACATTATATTAGTTCTAAGTGTAAAACATAGTGTTTATGTATTTGTACATATTGGTAAATCACCACACATACAGTAATATCCATCACCATATGCAGTTACATTTTTTTTTCTCTTATGATCCCACAAGTAACAATTTGCGTGCTGCAACTAAGACCCAGCACAACCAAATAAATACTTAATTTTAAAGGAGAGTATAATTTTCTTCATAGCATCATGGTTTTTTATCCACATAAGAGCTTCCCTGGTAGGTCAACTGGTAAAGAATCCGTCTGCCATGCAGGAGACCCTGGTTTGATTCCTGAGTCTGGAAAATCCGCTGGAGGAGGATATGCTACTCACTACAGTATTCTTGGGCTTCCCTTGTGACTCAGTTGGTAAAGAATCTGCCTGTAATGTGAGAGACCTGGGTTTGATCCCTGGGTTGGGAAGACTCCCTGGAGAAGGGAATGGCTACCCACTCCAGTATTCTTGCCTGGAGAATTCCATGGACTCTATACTCCATGGGGTTGCAAAGAGTTGGACATGACTGAGTGACTTTCACAAACACTATATACAAAAATGTTATCTTCTTTCTTATCTACTGTCTTAAGATATCTTTCATGACAATATTTTTTCTCTAGAATGATTTAAAATTTCTTATTTATTCATAGGAACTCTTTATAAACAAACATCACTTACTGTGTATCTTAAATATTTTTGTAAGATTTTCCCCATATTTTACATATATTTTTAAGGTTGTATATGTGTATGGGTGGGTTATGTGGTCAATCTGTAATGTTTTACTTTTTTGACTTCTGCCTTTATTGCAATGTTTCAAATGCCATTTTTTATCTCAAAATAACATTGAATCAAGTTTTATTTTCTGCAAACAATTTTATAGTTCCACTAAAAAATATTCAAAACCTAATTTCAAATTATTTATTTATCTGAATTGATTTTACTATGTGTGATGGTATAACATCATCACCAGGTAAGAACTGCATTTTAGATATGTGATATCTTAGCTCCATCACAAAAGAAAAGCACATGGTTTCATGAGTTCATGGATATGACACCAAAAGTACAGGCAACAAAGCAAAAATAGACAAGTGGGAATATATCGAACTAAAAAGCTTCCACAAACCAAATGAAAGATCAACAGAGTGAAAAAGCAAGCTAGCACAAATTATATAAGGTATTAATTTCCAAAAATAATAAGGAACTCCTATAACTTAAGAGAAAAAACAAACAAACTTAAAACCTAATAATTAAAAAATTGGCCATGGTCTTGAATAGACATTTCCCTAAAGAAGACATACAAATGGCAATAGGTATATGAAAAAATGCTTGACATTGTCAGTCATCAGGGACATCATCTCACGCATGTCAGAATGACTGTTTTTTTTTTTTGTTTTTGTTTTTTTAAAGACACTTAGTGTTGGCAAGGCTGTGGAGAAATTGATACTTTATGTGTACTTATCCACATTAAATGTATAAATTGTACTAATAAAACTATGTAATCCAGGGGTTAAATCTCTGGGCTTTCACTGTCCTGGGTCCAGGTTCAATCCCTGACCTGGGAACTATGAGCCCATGAGCAACAGCACAGCCAACAAACAAACAAACAAACAACAGCACAAAAACTACAACCAAAATATCTGTATGATTTATACTGATGTCCCTTTTCATTCTTGGTATTGATAGCTTCATTTTCTCTCTGCTCTGCATTAGTGTTGCTCAGTGTTCATCAGTTTTCAATGAGCCACATTTAAAGGGTTTTCTTCTATGTTTTCTAACTCCTGCTTACCTTCTTTTCTATTAATTTTTGTTCCTTTCTAAATTAACCCCAACATTCTACATTCTTTAGACTTTCTCATCTAGTTTCTTAATTGGAAGCTTACTTTTTTTCACTTTCAGTCTTTCTTCTTCTCTAAATCTAGGGTATAAATATCCCTTAGGCACTACTTGAGTTTCATTAGAAGAATTTATCATACCATTATTTTGTGTTTATTATCATTATTTCACAATATTTTGTAAGTTTTCAATTTATTCCCAGACTCAGGTGG
>NW_024074407.1:2461-3163 GCF_014754425.2 Oryx dammah
CCCCAGATTATGCTGGCTTCCTGTCACAACAGTAGTCCTCTGCTTGTCCGAGCCCAGATTCTGAATCATTAAATTATGCAATGAATTGGCAAATTCCCACAGAGAAAAAGAAGCTATAGATCTTGGACTAACATTGAAAGAATCTCCACTCTTTAGAATTTTAGCATATTTAGTCCATGTTGTGTTAACAAATGTCGAATACATTTAGTGTTTCTTAAAAAACATTTTCCAGCTTTTAAAGTTGTACCTTAAAGACCCAGAAAGACACATTGGCCTGCTGTGAACTCTATTTTCCCTGGAAGTGGAAAATTTTAGGTTTAATTCTCTACTTCATTATCTACTTAAAGTGCAGCACTGGTAGACATCATTTAACCTTTCTTTACCTGCTTTTCTTTTAACCTTCCCTCCCACTTTTCAACCTTGTTAATTCTCCTCCCACTGCTAGAAGAAACCAGACCCAGCTGCTGCCCAGTGCAGTCCTGCTGCTGCTGCGGCCAAGTCGCTTCAGTTTGTCCGACTCTTAGCGACCCCATGGACCGCAGCCTACCAGGCTCCTCTGTCCGTGGGATTGTCCAGGCAAGAGTACTGGAGTGGGTTGCCATTGCCTTCTGCACGAGTGCAAAGACTCCATATCAGAACCAGCAGGGTCTGCAGCCTCAGAGGAGAGCGCCTCCTACTGCTCAGGTGAGGGTCCCACAGGAC
>NW_024074408.1:0-3162 GCF_014754425.2 Oryx dammah
GAGAGGAACCCCGAGGGTCCCGCCCACAACAAGAGGAGCCCCGTTTCCTCCTCATAGCTCTAGATGAGGGTTCCATTTCCTGCTTCGTTGGTAAAGGATTCCCGGTTTTCCTGGCGCATCTCTGAGGAGGAGCTCTCCACAGGATATTCGAGAGTAACTCCAGTGGTGGTGCCACCATTCCCGATGTGCACAAAATGTCTCAGTCCACTGCAGAAGAACCTGATTTCCCTGCTCTGCGTCGACTTGCACACCGAGGATCGACTGACACCACAGTGGCACGTGTGACAGTCCTGTGGGAAACCCTCGTGGGAAAGCCTCCATGGAATGCCGCAGATCCCTGTATCAAGGCGACGGGAAGACTGCCACGGCTGCTCCAGCTCGTGAGGAATGCGGACGTGCATGTCCCCACTCGAGAGTAGGACAGACTCCCCTGTGGTTGCCTCCTGAAGAACCACAAGCTCGATGTCAGCAGTGGAGAGGAAAACTCAGGTTCTGTCATAGACTACAGACGAGGATTTAGGCCATGGCAAGGAATGCAGAGGATTCCCGACAGGCGGCTCACAATTCGAATGGAGACTGGCCTTTGCTTAGGCCACATGGGAGGGTCCCAGATGTCAACGTCGTAACTCGAGAGGTCCTGCCAGAACTCGAGAATATCCACGAGGTTCTCCCCTCCAGGTTAGATGAGGCCCATTTCCGCTGAGGCGTCTCGAGGCAAATCACACCTTCCCTCTTGAACTTCGAAAGGGACTTTCACACCCTTGTTGCAAATCAAGAAGTTCCCCTACATACCCGCCTCCACTCGACAGGAACAACGAGGGTTTCGCCCACATTAAGAGGAGCCCCGTTTCCTCCTTATAGCTCGAGATGAGGGTTCCTTTCCCTGCTTCGTCGGGATAGGATTCCCGGCCTCCTGGCGCATCTCGGAGGAGGCACTCTCCATAGGAAAGTCGAGAGGAACTCCAGGGCTGGTGCCACCATTCCCAATGTGCACAAAACGTCTCAGTCCACTCCAGAAGAACCTGATTTCCCAACACTGCCTCGACTTGCACGTCGAGGATAGACTCACACCACAGTGGCACGTGTGACAGCCCTGTGGGAAACCCTCGTGGGAAAGCCTGGATGGAATCCCACAGATCCCTGTATCAAGGTGACAGGAAGACTGCCATGGCTGCTCCAGCTCATGAGGAAAGCGGACCTTCATGTCCCCAATCGAGACTAGGACAGACTCCCCTGTGGTGCCTCCAGAAGTACCCCAAGATCCATGTCAGCACTGGAGAGTAAACCTCAGGTTCCGTCATAGACTCCACACGAGGACTTAGACCACGGGCCGACTGCAGAGGATTCCCGACAGGCCGCTCGCAACTCGCATGGAGACTGGCCTTTACAGAGGCCACAAGGGAGGGTCCCAAAAAAAAAAAAAAAAAAATGAGAAGGTCCCGCCCCAACGCGAGAAAATACATGAGGTTCTCCCCTCTAGGTGAAATGAGGCCCTTTTCCGCTGAGATGTCTCGAGGCAAATCACACCTTCCCTCTTGATCTTTGAAAGGGTACTTCCACCCTTGCTGCAACTCAAGAAATACCCCTACATACCCGCCTCCACTTGAGAGGAACCCTGAGGGTCCCGCCCACATCAAGTAGAACCCCCTTTTCCTCCTCATAACTCTCGATGAGGGTTCCATTCCCTGCTTCGTTGGGAAAGGATTCCCGGCTTTCCTGGCGCATCTCGGAGGAGGCGCTCTCCAGATTAAATTCGAGAGGAACTCCAGCGGTGGTGCCACCATTCTCGATGTGCACAAAATGTCTCAGCCCACTGCAGAAGAACCTGATTTCCCTGCTCTGCATCGACTTGCACACCGAGGATCGACTCACACCAGTGTGGCACGTGTGACAGCCCTGTGGGAAACCCTCGTGGGAAAGCCTCCATGGAATGCAGCAGATCACTGTATGAAGGCGACGGGAAGCCTGCCGCTGCTGCTCCAGCTCGTGAGGAATGCGGACGTGCATTTCCCCACTCGAGACTAGGACAGACTCCCCTGTGGTGCCTCCGGAAGTACCCCAAATCCATATCAGCAGTGGAGAGGAATCGTCAGGTTACGTCAGAGACTCCAGACGAGGACTTAGGCCATGGCACGGAATGCAGAGCATTCCCGACAGGCGGCTTGCAACTCACATGGAGACTGGCCTTTCCTGAGGCCACAAGGGAGGGTCCCAGAGGTCAACGTCATAACTCGAAAAGGTCCCGCCACAACTCGAGAAAACCCACGAGGTTCTCCCCTCCAGGTGAAATGAGGCCCGTTTCCGCTGAGGCGTCACGAGGCTAATCACACCTTCCCTCTTGAACTTCGAAAGGGACTTTCACACCCTTGTTGCAACACAAGAAGTTCCCCTACATACCCGCCTCCACTCGAGAGGAACCCCGATGGTCCCGCCCTCATCAAGAGGATCCCCGTGTCCTCCTCATAGCTCTAATGAGGGTTCCATTTCCTGCTTCATTGGGAAAGGATTCACGGCTTTCCTGGCGCAGCTCAGAGGAGGCGCTCTCCACAGGAAATTCGAGAGGAACTCCAGAGGTGGTAGCACCATTCCCAATGTGCACAAAATGTCTAATTCCACTGCAGAAGAACCTGATTTCCCTACAATGCGTTAACTTGCACATCGAGGATCGACTCACACCACAGTGGCACGTGTGACAGCACTGTGGGAAACTCTCGTGGGAAAGCCTCCATTGAATGCGGCAGATCCCTGTATCAAGGCAACGGGAAGCCTGCCGCGGCTGCTCCAGCTCCTGAGGAATGCGGACGTGCATGTCCCCACTCGAGACTAGGACAAACTCCCCTGTGGTTGCCTCCGGAAATACCCCAAGATCCATGTCATCAGTGGAGAGGAATCCTCAGGTTCCGTCATAGACTCCAGACGAGGATTTAGGCCATGGCACGGAATGCACAGGATTCCCGACAGGCCACTCGCAACTCGCATGGATACTGGCCTTTCCTGAGGCCACAAGGGAGGGTCCCAGATGTCAACGTCGTAACTTGAGAAGGTCCCGCCACAACTCGTGAATATCCACGGGATTCTCAACTCCAGGCTAGATGAGGCCCTTTTCCGCTGAGGAGTCTCGAGGCAAATCACACTTTCCCTCTTGAACTTCGAAAGGGACTT